>NC_135232.1:655856977-656011977 GCF_051348905.1 Ranitomeya variabilis | reverse complement strand
CCTGCATATATACACTGCACAGTACCACTCCTCCTGTATATATACACTGCACAGTACCCTCCTCCTGTCCTGTATATATACACTGCACAGTACCACTCCTCCTGTTTATATACACTGCACAGTACCCTCCTCCTGTCCTGTATATATACACTGCACAGTACCACTCCTCCTGTATATATACACTGCACAGTACCACTCCTCCTGTCCTGTATATATACACTGCACAGTACCACTCCTCCTGTATATATACACTGCACAGTACCACTCCTCCTGTCCTGTATATATACACTGCACAGTACCACTCCTCCTGTCCTGTATATATACACTGCACAGTACCACTCCTCCTGCATATATACACTGCACAGTACCACTCCTCCTGTATATATACACTGCACAGTACCCTCCTCCTGTCCTGTATATATACACTGCACAGTACCACTCCTCCTGTTTATATACACTGCACAGTACCCTCCTCCTGTCCTGTATATATACACTGCACAGTAACACTCCTCCTGTTTATATACACTGCACAGTACCCTCCTCCTGTCCTGTATATATACACTGCACAGTACCACTCCTCCTGTATATATACACTGCACAGTACCACTCCTCCTGTCCTGTATATATACACTGCACAGTACCACTCCTCCTGTATATATACACTGCACAGTACCACTCCTCCTGTCCTGTATATATACACTGCACAGTACCACTCCTCCTGTCCTGTATATATACACTGCACAGTACCACTCCTCCTGCATATATACACTGCACAGTACCACTCCTCCTGTATATATACACTGCACAGTACCCTCCTCCTGTCCTGTATATATACACTGCACAGTACCACTCCTCCTGTATATATACACTGCACAGTACCACTCCTCCTGTATATATACACTGCACAGTACCACTCCTCCTGTATATATACACTGCACAGTACCCTCCACCTGTCCTGTATATATACACTGCACAGTACCATTCCTCCTGCCAATCCTGTTCCTGTCCTGTTCTCGGATAGGTGACATTGGTCTTTGGGAGGGTTAATATTGGTTTATTATTTTCAGGAATACTATGGGAAAATAAAATATATATATATTGGAAAACACATTTAAATGGATTATACCAAGTAATCCCCTTTCCCGAGAACTTTGTAGTTGCTGGGGTCCGACCGCTGGGACCCCCATGATCTCGAGAACCGGCGCTCTAAAGAAGCGATCAATCGTGGGCACTGTGGCGACATTCACACATAGCTCTTCAAATAACGCCTTTAAGAGGAGCGTTGAAGGGCACAACACAGTATAGGAAAATTCACTGATCGGGTGTGGGGGGAGTGTTAAGGTACCGTCACACTCAGCGACGCTGCAGCGATATAGACAACGAGCCGATCGCTGCAGCGTCGCTGTTTAGGTCGCTGTAGAGACGTCAAACACAGCAGCTCCAGAACGATGCAGGAGCGATCCTGTGACGTAACGGCGACTCATTTATCGTTCTCACAGGTCGTTAGCTCCATGTAAAACATTGCTGACATCGTTGCTTTTGATGTCAAACATGACGATACACGCCGACCTGACGACCAAATAAAGTTCTGGACTTCTAGCTCCGACCAGCGATATCACAGCGGGATCCAGATCGCTGCTGCGTGTCAAACACAACGAGATCGCTATCCAGGACGCTGCAACGTCACGGATCGTTGTCGTTCTTGTTGTAAAGTTGCTGAGTGTGAAGGTACCTTTATAGTCTGTGGGCTGGTGGGGTTTGTGTGGCATTGCTCCTTTTTTGTCCCAGTCCGGCCCTGGACAGCTCTGCAGGGAGGCTGCCATACTTTGTACTGGTTTTACTCCCTGCATATTGTGGGGCAGCTGAAGGGTTCAGGTAGCAGTGTCATCGCCCTGTGTTGTTCTGTAGCCCACTTCCCCACACTGACTATATACAGTGGGCAACTAAGGGGTAGACAGCAGTTCCTTATGAATAGTAGGGTCAGTGGGTAAATGTGTCTACCTGTTTTACAATGGTATGGCCCAAATGTGAGCTGAGGTAAAACATTGCCAGAAGCTAAGAGGGACCAAGCTTTCTTCTCTCTAGCCTCTGACATGTCCATACACAGGCACTAATGCCCTCACACTTCTGCCAGTATGTACTGCCGTGTGTGTGGCAGTAGTTTTTCTAATAGTCTTATCACACCTGTCTGCCTTACTTCCTTGAGGAGGGACGGGAACCAAAGTTGACGTGTTCTAATATTGAAATCCCATTTCCCAGCTCTGGAAATTCACCACTTACGGTTGGAGGATTGGCAGTGATTGCATGGTTTAGAGGAGCACACTTCCATTTATAAGGGGTTGTCCCCGTCAGGCTGGGTTTACAGGAGGGATACCCTCCGCGAGGCTGGAGGTTGTGGTGCGTATACAGAATGTAAACTTCACTCTTGTGAACCCAGCCTACAACTAATTATGTAATGGTGCATGTATTACTAATGCAGATGACGTTTGCGTGTGTCGCCATTTCTAATTAATCTATATATTTTACTATATTATACTGCTCTGTAGTAAGCTCCGTTCTGCTCCCATATGTCTGTAGTAAGCTCCGTTCTGCGCCCATATGTCTGTAGTAAGCTCTGTTCTGCTCCCATATCTCAGCAGTAAGCTCTGTTCTGCTCCTATATCTCTATAGGAAGCTCTGTTCTGCTCCCATGTCTCTGAAGTAAGCTCGGTTCTGCTCCAATATCTCTGTAGTAAGCTCGGTTCTGCTCCCATATCTCTGTAGTAAGCTCGGTTCTGCTCCCATATCTCTGTAGTAAGCTCGGTTCTGCTCCCATATCTATGCAGCAAGCTCAGTTCTGTTCCCATATCTCTGTACCAGCCTGTTTTTAAAGCCTGTTATGTCTGCTGCTTTAATGCAATGGCCAGAGGTAAGCAGGGAAAAGGAGGGCCACCGCAACTCGAGGGCCACTGCCTTGTGATTGCCCCCCAGGCTGAAAAGTGCCAGCCAGCCCCTGGGCCCCAAGCAGGAGATGGTGCCTTACAAACGATAGAATCAGGTACGCAATTTGTAGATCACTTAATGGTTTTCATGAGGGAAAAACAGAGGCAGAGAGGAACAACGGGAGTGGTGGCTCAGAAATCTGGACAATCAGTAGACGAATATTATCTAAGTGTAGAAAATAATTTCAGAGATGAAGGCATGGATCTAACCGCTTCAGGAATGATGAGGTTAGTTACAAAAACCTTTATAGATGGATTGTCTCCAAAAGTGAAGGAAAAGCTTAAGGCCGCAACCCCTGATTGGAGAACCTTGGAAGACCCACTAGACAGAAAGCTGTAGGGATAGAAATGGACTTAAGAGAAAATTCTAAGCCAGTAAGAATTGCGCAGGCTAATACTGGCTCTGCTAATCAAAAGTTTACTTGTCATTACTGTAAGAAGCCAGGACATTTCCAAAGGGAATGTAGGAAGAGAAAAGCAGATATAGATTCAGGAACCTTTGTACCCAAAAATAGGATAAATAACCCAGCGCCTGATCAAACAGACAGCTCAGAATGACTGAAGGTTATGCAGGTCTCTCTTCCTTCTAGAAGACCAATAATACAAGTTGAGGTTGAGGGTAAAAATGTACCTTTTCTGATAGATACGGGAGCAACATCCTCCATTTTAAATCAAGACTTTTTACCATATCCTGACAATATATCCTCAAAGGTAACATATGCAGAAGGGTATGATGGTAAAATTCAGGCGTTGCCCTTTACAAAACCTTTAAATGTGAGCTTTGGCCCTAAAACCTTTGTATCCAAATTTTTATTTGCTAAAGGTGCACCTACCTGCTTGCTGGGTACTGATGTCTTAAGTAAAATGCACGCAAACATCCATTTTAGAGAAAATGGCACAGTTATGCTGACCATCCCTGAAGATGCAGAAACTCTGGAACAATATGTTAGAATACAGGCAATGGAGGATTTTCCCGAAATTTACACTCAACAAGCAAAAATTGACTTGTCTCGGGTTCCTGACAGCCTATGGGCAAAAGGAGACACTGATGTAGGATTCTTATCAGTAGCTCCTATACTGTTAGAAACTGATCCGGGAACCATTTTACCTCAGCTTAGGCAATACCCCATCAGCGCCCAGCAAGAACTGGCGATTTCTCAACAAATTCAGGATTATGTGTTACAAGGTGTTTTGGTAGAAATCAGGTCACCCGCCAATACACCCTTATATCCTGTTAAAAAGAAAGTTTCCTCCAAAGAAACTATGGTGAAATATCGCATGGTGCACGACCTACGGGAAATCAATAAGGTTTTGGCACCGGTCACCCCTGTGGTACCGAATCCTCATACCTTACTGTCTCAAATTCCCAGCACTGCTGCATATTTTACGGTAATTGACTTATCAAACGCATTTTTTTCTGTGCCACTACATAAGAACTGTTGGCATTTGTTTGCCTTTACATTCAAGGGTAAACAATTAGCATGGACAAGATTGCCACAAGGTATGGTACACTCACCAACTTTGTACTCTGAAGCAATGCAGACCGTGCTGAAAAATTTCACCCCAGAACCAGGAGTAGTCATTCTACAGTATGTAGATGACTTACTTATTTGTTGCCCTGATGAGCAGACGGCAGTTACCTCAACTGTTAATTTCTTAATTTTCCTAGCGCAAGAAGGCTGTAAAGTAAATAGACAGAAACTCCAGGCTTGTCAACAAACAGTCGTGTTCTTAGGTCACTGCATATCACAGGGCATCAGACACCTCACACCTCAACGTACGGAAGCCATACGTAACATGCTTGAACCCAGGAATCACAAACAGCTGCGTGCTTTCCTGGGTATTGTTTCACACTGTAGACAGTGGATCATACATGCAAGTCAACTCATGCAGTCTTTATATGACTGTATTGCCAACACGCCATATTCACTCAGTGAAGAGGCTAAACAGTCATTTTCCTCTTTGAAAACAGCACTGGTATCAGCTCCGGCTTTGGGACTCCCAGACTACACTAAACCTTTTCAATTGATGGCAGCTGAGATATCCTCACATGCTACAGGGGTGCTCACACAAAAACATGGAAACAAACAGAGACCTGTGGCATACATATCAGCTCATCTGGACCCTGTAGCTAGAGCCGCACCTTCTTGTGTAAGAGTAGTAGCCGCAATTTCACTGTTATTAGATAAAGCTTCTGAGATTGTTCTTGATCACCCACTTCTAGTTCAGACCACTCATGATGTACATGGCATTCTTAACCAGGTCCAACCTAAACATATTTCAATGGCCAGACACCTCCGTCTCCAATGTTCCCTACTACTGCCGCCCAACATTTCCTTTGCCAGGCTTCAGACTCTTAATCTCGCGTCTTTGCTCCCTTTAGAGTCTGAGGGGGGTACCATACCTGAGGAAACTGCACTCTCCAACTCCTTTGACCCATCAGAGTCAATGCATGATTGTGTACAATTAATGGAACAAGAGACTCAGGGCTTACGTAATGTACGTGACAAGCCACTCTGTAATGCTACATTTGAACTTTTCATAGATGGCAGTAGATATGCAGATATGAATGGACAATTTCATACAGGTTATGCGGTAGTAACTCAGCATGAAGTGCTGAAAGCAGAACCTCTCCCTGCTAATCAGTCTGCACAAGAAGCAGAACTTACGGCATTAGTTGAAGCTCTAAAAATAGCCAAAGATCAGACAGCAAACATATACACTGATTCTAGATATGCACATGGCATTATTTTCGATTTTGGCGTAATATGGAGAGCCAGAGGTTATATGACTGCTTCAGGCCAACCTGTTAAACATGCCTCCCTCATTAGACAGATTCTGGAGGCAGCACAAGAAACTAAAGAAATAGCGGTGATAAAGGTAGCTGCACATGTGAGACTCGACACCGAGGAAGCCAGGGGTAACGATAAAGCCGACAAAGCAGCAAAACAGGCAGCACGTAAACCCTTACATCATGCCCACACACTAGATAGCTCTGAAGATGATGAGGAGAGATTGAAGGAAGCTCAGAAACAGGTAGACGACGAAGAACGAGGGCAGTGGCAGAAAAAAGGGGCAGAAGATCAGCAAGGATTATGGAAAAAAGGAACTTTGTTGTGTTTACCCAGAGCCTGGTACCCCGCAGTGGCGAGTGACCTCCACCTACCTACGCATGTATCGGCAAACGGTATGACGCTCAAGGTAAAAGAAAGGTGGTTGGCTCCAGGCTTTGGTAATTTCGCTCGGAACATGTGTGCTGCATGCGCTATATGCCTGGCACACAATCCAGGTCAGACCATTAAAACCCCAACCAAGCATCATGTAAGACCACTGTATCCCTTTCAAAGACTCCAGATCGACTACATCCAGCTTCCTAGGTACAATGGATACGAATATGTGCTTGTGTGTGTGGACATGTTCTCAGGGTGGCCAGAGGCTTATCCAGTTCGTAAAGCCTCAGCAAAAACTACTGCCATTAAAATAGCACATGAACTGATACCCCGTTACGGCATGCCTGAGGTGATCGAGTCAGATAGGGGTACCCATTTTACTGGAGAAATATTCCAGAATGTTATGAAAATGTTGGGAGTAGAAAACCAGTTTCACACTCCGTATCACCCACAGAGTTCAGGTAAAGTGGAAAGATTAAATGGAACAATAAAATTAAAAATCCAGAAGGCCATGGCAGAAACAGGAAAGCCTTGGACCGAGTGTCTACCACTTGCCCTGTATTCCATCCGAAACGCCCCAAGGGGGAAGGCTAAGCTGTCACCACATGAGATTCTTTTTGGTAGAGCAGCAAATTTGAGTTGTTATTTTCCACAACAACTGATGTTGAATACTGAGACTTTAACTGCTTATGTACAAGAATTACAAAAACGTTTAACTAAAGTGCATTCGCAAGTTTTTGCTTCCCTTCCAGATCCAGAAAATCTCGAAGGAGGCCACAAGTTGGAACCTGGTGATCAAATCTACGTGAAAAGACACACCAGAAAGACTCTGGAACCGAGATTTGACGGACCTTTCCAAGTCCTGTTAACAACTCCAACAGCAGTCAAGCTTGAAGGAAAGGCATCATGGATACATGCAAGCCATTGCAAAAAAGCAGTATAAGACTCATGATATTGATGTTAATAATGTTAACCTCAACGGAGGCATGGGAAAGATTGAATTCTCTAGCCCCTTTGAACAATAGATTCGTACAACATCATAGAAAATTAGTGCATGATTTGTTAAATAATACGCAACCCCTGGCAGATTGTTGGATCTGTACCCATTCACCAGTATCAGCCACAAGTATACCTTTTCTAGCAGTTCCCGTGTCAGCTGAAGAAATATTCGCTTGGCCTAATTGTTCAGACAACCTGGCCAACAACCAACCTGGCAATACTAGACTATGGAATACTACAATCGCCATACCAGTTGTGGGATGGGTAGAATTTCCTTGGTGGCAGGGCAATCTTACAGGAAAAATAGGCAACTTACAATATTTAGCACTCAGAGGAGGAGCATGGGTACCTAGGAATAAGACTGGATTAACTGATTTAGGACAGGTCCCCACTGAAAATCTACAGCTCAGTTTCAGTACAACCACCCCTTCCTCTGATGCTTTCAAACCTACAGTATTGGAAAGGTACATACATAATAGAAAATGGGAACATTCCGAGTTGTTCCCCCAAGGTGATGCAAACAGTTGTACAAGTAAGCCGGGGAACCTGGTTTGTAATGAATCCGATGAGTATGTCAACGGAATGCATGTATGTGGGAATCCCGCAGCCGGGTACTGTAGCCCCTTGGGACAAAAACCCTCTTGGTGTATGCTTCAGAATGTATCTAGTTTTGTGGATTTGGCTCACAGATTGGTATTGCAGCACTCAGCTTTGTGGGATCTGCCTGAGGGTACATTTTGGATATGCGGAGAAGGAGCATATAAATGGCTTCCTGTAGGTATAAAGGGTACTTGTACATTAGGACGCCTAACCCCGGCTACTTTCATAATTTCGAACAAACAAGTGAATATGCAAGCCGTGCCCAAGCACACACTGTATAAAAGAGCTGCAGATAACTCACCACGTCCCTCGGGGAGGCCACATATAGTACAAATGGGAATTCCCAACAAAATTGCTAGTACCATTTTTATTTATCCTATGTTAACACAGATGTGGGATAAATTAGTTAGAGCCACGGATTATCTAGATGACCAGATTTGGGATATATTGGACATATTAAATACTAGTATAGCTGTACAGAATCAGCTTATAATAGTCACTAACCAACATACCCTGGTATTGGATTACCTAACTGCCTCACAAGGGGGTATGTGTCAAATCATCGGACCCACCTGCTGTCATTATATAGACCCGAATAGTACTATGAGTATGAGATTTAAATTAGAAGACGTACAACGACTCAGGGATCAGTATGACAAAGACAATGACCAAAATAAGGATAGCTGGTGGTCAGATACCTTTTCTTTTCTTAACCCGGCCAATTGGTTCAGGGGGATCGGTGGGTGGGTTACCGGGATTATGCAAAGCCTAATACATACAGTTATAGTTATTGTAATTATATATGTATTATTCAAGGTTGTACTCAAGGGTATCTCGGTATGCACAAATAAATTTTGTGTAATAGATGCGAGAATATAAAGTTTTTTTGTAATATCACAAAAAGAATGACTAAAATAATCGTCTATATGACAAGGTTTTGAATGGAATATGTCAAAGGGGGGATTGTGAAGAGCGGAACAAAAATGGTTACCTCAATGAACCAAAAAGAATTTGTGATCAATATTGGCCTGTCCATTCAAGGACATTTTAGCTATAGTGTGAAATCCTATTTTTTGTTTGTGAAACTGCCACTTAGGCGAAACTGTACTGTTTTGTTTGTTGTGAAACTATCACATAGCCGAAACTGTTTTTTTTTTGTCTTCTCTTTTCTCTCTTTGTTTAAACAAGCAAAACTTGTATAACCACTGAAACTACCTGTAC
The DNA here is from genome assembly GCF_051348905.1 of Ranitomeya variabilis. Taxonomy (NCBI): domain Eukaryota; kingdom Metazoa; phylum Chordata; class Amphibia; order Anura; family Dendrobatidae; genus Ranitomeya; species Ranitomeya variabilis. Next base: position 656,003,006 of record NC_135232.1, on the reverse strand, counting down.
AACTATATAAAGAGGGGATAGCACCTTGAAGGCAGGCGTGCTTCAGAGGCTTCCCAGTGATATACTATACGAGACGTGTCTTGTGTATTATTTCTGGTGATTCCCCACTTCCAAAGGCTTCTCCGACTGAGTGTGGTCCCGACACTACCAAAATCTAAAATTAATGAATATGGAGGAAGGATAAGAAGGGAGGGTTTGTCTCTGGCCACCATCTTCAAAACTTTAACCTTTTTTTCAGTGTTACTTTACTGTTGCCTCTCAATTGCACCAATAACTTATAAATCCTAGCTGGACAGATTGATATCCCTGAAGTTTAACTGAATGTGGGTTTTACTCTGATGTGCAAGGGTTTCCGTAATAATTTTTGAACAGCTCAAAAAAAGGGAGAATATGGTACCTCCATATTACATTTCCATGCAGAGACAACATACAGAGTGGGGATGCTCATAGCCACACCAGGTACATGAGCTCTTAGACCCATATAGCTTGATAAAAATGGAAATTATTATTAATAATTTCTAAAATATTTTTAAAAGTTAGCTGAAGAAATGCTAGTGTAGCGCCCCCACTGCCGCAGGGCCGAGGGGTACCCGGTACCGGGCCTCTGAGTCTCTGCGCTGGGATTGTCACGGTGGCTAGACCCGGTCCGTGACCCTGCTGAGGGGCGCCCAATAATAGGTGTGGAAAGTGGTGGTAGTGCGGTGGAGTGCCAGTCGCAGTAAATAACGAGGACACCAGGTTGCAGTCTCTTTACCTCTTTACTGAAGGCTCAGGATCCTCAGTCCGGAATACGGTTAACCGGGCTGCGCAAGTCCGGCCGGTCCGATGGCACCTCCAGAGTTCCCTTTGCAGGTGGAAATCTGTGCCTACCTTCTAGCGCTTGTGTGTTGTGGTCCTCCCCTGCTGTGCTTACGGGATAGTCCCCACAACTGTTGTGTCTGTTTCTGAAGTTCCCTCACAACTCTATTCTGATGTTCTTCTTCGTCCCCCAGATTGTATGGCTAGGACGCACCAGTATGACGGGTAGGCTCGGAGTTCTTCTGGGACCCTAGAGTCGCCCCTCTCCTAAGGTTGCCCCCTATGTCTTCGTAGGTGATTTGTGTGAGACAGCCCGCCTATACCTGACTGTCCTGCCGTAGGTTTGAAGTATTGCTTGGAGCCTAGTACTTCCTCGGCGTTCCGGCCACCGGCTGCGCGCCTCAGTAGGATGTTGCCTCGTCTTACAGCACGACTCCTACTGGTATTTCTCCTTGTTGCGTTGATCTCGTTTCTCACTCAGCACAATAAACCTCGCTTCTTATCCTTTCTTGGGGTACCGCCGCGATCAAGTGCAGGCGCGGTCCCATAACGTTCTCTCTGTTCGCTAGGCCTCTGTCAGGATCCCACCCCTGACAAGGACCCCCCTGAGTCTCTCCCTGCAACACCCTCTGCCACAGGATGTTGCCTGTTCGATTCCCAGTCAGCTTCTCTCTAACTTCCTGTCTAACCCCCAGTTTTACCAGACTGTGAGGAGTGGCCTAATACATAGCACCCTTAGCTCCCCCTGGAGGCCAGACTGTGAAGTGTATTGGTGTCTGTGATACCTGGTCAGGTGAACTCCTTCAGTGCCATCAGACGTACCATAGCCCCCCTTAGCGGCGGAGCATCAGTACTGCAACGACCAGGATTCTGGGGCGCTGCACTAGAATCTCCATGTATTTCCATATGTAATTGTAGATGTTATAAAGTTCTACTTCTAACCAAAAAAGTGTGTGCACTGAGCTATAATTTCCTTTTAATGATTCACGGGCAAATTGTACAACTTTCTTCCTCAGATTCTTTTGCCTGTATCCAGGGAATCAACAGGTACTATTGTAATAGGATTACCTTACAATAGACAGAATCAGCAAAAAGACAGGGACCACGCTGTTGCAGTTAAGAAGAAGCAGGCACCCGCGCCCCTGTTATGAATGCCTTGTTGTTGTAATCGCCATTTCAAATCAAGGTAATTTGCAGGTCCCTGAAGAAAGTCTGATTTAGTAATAAAAAAAAAAATCCCTCGCCCCTGATGCTTTTATTCCACCAAATGCCATCTAATTGTGACTGCGGCCATTATAGGGAATAATTTTCGCTTAGTTAAAAAAGATAACACACAGGGAAGGGAGGGGGGAATCGAGAACATTTTTCTGGTTTTGTTCTGTTCTCATTCACTCTCCATTGAATGGCTTGCGTTTCACAGATGCAATTATTATGCTGGGAGGTCAAGTATTACCGAGCGTCTTGTATTACGGTGTGCATGCTAAGTAATTCACTCTGCAAATTGACCCTTCTGTGTGCTGCATAATGCTGTAAAAACCCAGCTAAAATGCAGGACAATTAGCAATACTTTCACTCTGCGCCAACAATGGTACCAGCCGTGCAAGGTGATTGCATTTACAGTGGCGCTTTTCTTTTTCAAATGGTTCCTTCCTTGCTTCTCCTGAATACTGCGCAGCATTCATAAACAGCAGCCATTACTATATTTCCAAAGCTTAATTATGAAGGAATTCATTGCGGAACTATGAATCACCAATTAAGGTTATATTCTGTAATATAAAAAAGAGAACTATTGCATCAATTTCCAGGCTGGGGGCTAGGTAAGAAAGGTTGGTTAGTTTGCTGCTTTAGCTCATGAATCTGTTACATGTGCTGCCAAATGGGCAGAGCTTTGTGAAAAAGAAAAGGAAGATCTCTGGCTGGAGTGTTCAAAGAGACAGAATGACCATGCAATTGTGTGATCTACAGTATTGTCATGTACTATTAAGTACTATGTGAGTCAGTAGTACTGTAAGGCCGGGGTCACACTAGACCGTAATACGGACGAGTGCTATGCGATAAAAAATCGCATAGCACTCGGCCCAATGTTAATCTATGGTCCAGCTCCCATCATTCAATATTTTCTCCGCCGTATTCAGGATCCGAGGGAACTCGCAGCAGGCTGCGATTGTCAGCGTATCTCGGCCGAGACTCGGCAATGCAAGTCTATGGGTGCGCGAAAAAATCGGATTACACACGGAGCATGCGTGTGCATTGCGAGAAATACGCAGCGGTGTTCTATAGAAAAGCCGGTAATTCAATTGCCGGCTTCTCATTTCTCCTTCACAAACCCGACAGGATATGAGACATGGTTTACATACAGTAAACCATCTCATATCCCCCTTTTTTTTGCATATTCCACACTACTAATGTTAGTATTGTGTATGTGCAAAATTTGGCCACTGTAACTGCTCAAATAAAGGGTTAAATGGCGGAAAAAAATGGCGTGGGCTCCCGTGCAATTTTCTCCACCAGAGTAGTAAAGCCAGTGACTGAGGGCAGATATTAATAGCCAGGAGAGGGTCCATGGTTATTGGCCCCCCCGTGGCTACAAACATCTGCCCCCAGCCACCCCAGAAAAGGCACATTTGGAAGATGCGCCTATTCTGGCACTTGGCCACTCTCTTCCCACTCCCTGTAGCGGTGGGATATGGGGTAATGAAGGGTTAATGCCACCTTGCTATTGTAAGGTGACATTAAGCCAGATTAATAATGGAGAGGCGTCAATTCTGACATCTATCCATTATTAATCCAATTGTCTGAAAGGGTTAAAAAAGACACCCACACATTATTAAAAATTATTTTAATGAAATAAACACACAGGTTGTTTTAGTATTTTATTGTTCTCTCAATCCATCAGAACACCCTCGCTTGGCAAAATAATTAACCCACAAGATACATACCTTCCGATGATCTTTCAAGTCCAACGAGGTAATCCATCTGAAGGGGTTAATTATTTTACAGCCATGAGCTGCGCTAAAGCACTCGCTCGTGGTTGTAATCCCCGGTGTTATGAACTCTGTTTCCGGGCTCCCTCCTGTGGTCGTGAGTGGTACTGTGTGAGTTCTCTCTTTGGGCTTCCCCTAGTGGCTCTTTTTGTTATTTTGCAGGTTTCTGGCTGGGATCAGCTGTCTTGTCATCTGCTAGTTAGGTTTCCTATTTAATCCACCTGGTCCTTCGTTCCTTGCCTGTTGTCGTTGTATTCAGTGCTATTCTGATTGCTCCTGTCTACATCCGTTATCAGTCTCTCCAAGAGGAGCTAAGTTTTGTTTGCTTATTTTTGCTCATCTGTGTTCTAGATGTTTCCTAGTATATGATAGTTTTGTCCAGCTTGCTAATATGTGATTTCCCTGCTTGCTGGTGCTCTGGGGTGCTGAGTTGCTCCCCCCACATCGTTAGTTGGTGTGGGGGTTCTCGCATTCTCTGCGTGGATATTTTTGTATAGGGTTTTTTACTGACCGCACAGATCCTATCTAGCGTTAGTGGGCCTCATTTGCTTAACCTGTTTCATCTCTGCGTTTGTCTTTTCCTCTTTACTCACCGTTATTATTTGTGGGGGGCTTCTATATCTCTGGGGTTATTTCTCTGAGGCAAGTGAGGTCTTTACTTTCTCTTTAGGGGTAGTCAGTTTCTCAGGCCGTGAAGAGACGTCTAGGATTTCAGGAAACGTTCTACGGCTACCTATAGTGTGTGCGGTTAGGATCAGGTTTGCGGTCAGTCCAGTTACCACATCCCCAGAGCTCGTCCTATTTTCTTCTACTTAGCTGGTTAGATTTGTGATCCTAAGCCACTGAGGATCATAACAGTACAACAGGCCAAAAGTGTTAAATGCATCGCAAAAGTGGGATAAGAGAAATCCTGAGTTCAATTTTTTTTTTTCTGCTCTGCAGTGTGTCCTGTTTCTCTCCTCCCCTTAATCTCTGGGTGGCTTTGAGTTCTGCTGCAGACATGGATATTCAGAGTCTGACTTCTAGTGTGGATCATCTTGCTGCAAGGGTGCAAAGCATTCAGGATTTTGTTGTTCACAGTCCTATGTCTGAGCCAACATAGATCTAGGTTTCTGAATTTTAAGAATAATTGTAAATTATTTCTTTCTTTGAGACCTCGTTCCTCTGGTGATTCCGCTCAGCAAGTTAGAATTGTTATCTCCCTGTTACGTGGCGACCCTCAAGATTGGGCTTTCTCCCTGGCGCCAGGAGATCCTGCATTGCTGAATGTGGATGCGTTTTTTCTGGCGCTTGGATTGCTTTATGAGGAACCTAATCTTGAGAACCAGGCAGAAAAGGCCTTGCTGGCTCTCTCTCAGGGTCAGGATGAAGCTGAGGTGTATTGTCAAAAATTTCGGAAATGGTCGGTGCTTACTCAATGGAATGAGTGTGCCCTGGCTGCAAATTTCAGAGAAAGTCTTTCTGAAGCCATTAAGAATGTTATGGTGGGGTTCCCCACGCCTGCGAGTCTGAATGAGTCAATGGCTTTGGCCATTCAGATTGATCGGCGTTTGCGGGAGCGCAAACCTGCGCACCATCTGGCGGTGTTTTCTGAACAGAAACCTGAGTCTATGCAATGTGATAGGATTCTGACCAGAATTGAACGGCAAAATCATAGACGTCAGAATGGGTTGTGCTTTTACTGTGGTGATTCAGCTCATGTTATCTCAGCATGCTCTAAGCGCACAAAAAACTTCGCTAGATCTGTCACCATTGGTACTGTACAGCCTAAATTCATTTTGTCTGTTACCTTGATTTGCTCTCTGTCATCCTACTCAGTTATGGCTTTTGTAGATTCAGGTGCCGCCCTGAATCTGATGGATTTGTCATTTGCCAAGCGCTGTGGTTTTATCCTTGAGCCATTACAGTTCCCTATTCCATTGAAGGGAATTGATGCTACACCATTGGCCAAGAATAAACCTCAATACTGGACTCAAGTGACCATGTGTATGACTCCTGCACATCAGGAGGTGATTCGCTTTCTTGTGTTATATAATTTGCATGACGTTGTCGTGTTGGGTCTGCCATGGTTGCAGGCTCATAATCCAGTCCTGGATTGGAAAGCTATGTCTGTGTTGAGTTGGGGTTGCCAGGGAATTCATGGCGATGCTCCCTTGGTATCAATTGCTTCCTCTACTCCTCCTGAAGTCCCTGAGTTTTTGTCAGACTACCAGGATGTATTTGATGAGCCCAAATCCAGTGTCCTACCTCCTCATAGGGATTGTGATTGTGCTATAAATTTGATTCCTGGTAGTAAGTTCCCTAAGGGACGACTGTTTAATTTGTCTGTACCAGAGCATGCCGCTATGCGGAGCTATGTAAAAGAGTCTTTGGAGAAGGGACATATTCACCCCTCCTCGTCCCCTCTTGGTGCGGGATTCTTTTTTGTGGCCAAGAAGGATGGTTCGTTGAGACCCTGTATAGATTATCGCCTTCTAAATAAAATCACGGTCAAATTCCAGTATCCCTTGCCATTGTTGTCTGATCTGTTTGCTCGGATTAGGGGGTCTAGTTGGTTCACCAAGATAGATCTTCGCGGTGCGTATAATCTTGTGCGTATAAAACAGGGCGATGAATGGAAAACAGCATTTAATACGCCCGAAGGCCATTTTGAGTACTTGGTGATGCCTTTTGGATTTTCTAATGCCCCTTCTGTGTTTCAGTCCTTCATGCACGATATCTTCCGAGAATATCTGGATAAATTTATGATTGTGTATCTGGATGATATTTTGGTCTTTTCAGATGATTGGGAATCCCATGTGAAGCAGGTCAGGATGGTATTTCAGGTCCTGCGTGCCAATGCCTTATTTGTGAAGGGTTCCAAATGTCTCTTCGGAGTCCAGAAAGTGTCATGGTTCCCAATGGCAAGGATACGTCAGAGAACATAAATAACAGAACAGCTCTTGGGTGATGGAATCTCGAGCTGACCGTGAGCTAAACCTACCACACAACTAACAGTGGCCGGGTGGCGTACCTACGTTTTATCCCTAGACGCCTAGCGCCAGCCGGAGGACTAACTAACCCTAATAGAGGAAAAGACAGACCTGGCTTACCTCTAGGGAAATTCCCCCAAAAAGGAGACAGAAGCCCCCCACATATATTGACGGTGAGTTCAGAGGAAAAGACATACGCAGTATGAAGGTAGGTTCAGCAAAGCGAGGTCCGCTTACTAGATAGCAAGAAGATACAATAGGGAACTTCACGGTCAGCTGAAAACCCTATTAAAGTACCATCCCGAAATTACTTTAAGACTCATGTGTCAACTCATGACACCGGAGTGGCAATTTCGGCCCACAAGAGCTTCCAGCTACAGAAAAATAACATAACTGTGAACTGGAACAAAAATGCAAAACAAACTTAGGACTAAGAGTCCAACTTAGCTGATAGTAGTCTAGAAGCAGGAACATGCAACAGAAAGGCTCTGGTTACATTGATGGCCGGCACTAGAATAACTGAGCAGCAAGGCTAAATAGGATACACCCATATCCTAATGGAAACAGGTGAACAGAGAAAGTGAAGCACACAAGTCCAGTACCACCAGTGACCACCGGGGGAGCCCAAAAACCAAACTCACAACAAGAAAGTTTCCTTTTTGGGCTTTATTTTTTCTCCTTCTTCTATTGAGATGGACCCAGTCAAGGTCCAGGCTTTTCATGATTGGACTCAACCTACATCGGTTAAGAGTCTTCAGAAGTTCTTGGGTTTTGCTAATTTTTACCATCGCTTCATTGTTAATTTTTCTGGTGTGGTTAAACCTTTGACGGATTTGACCAAGAAGGGTTCTGATGTGACTAACTGGTCTCCTGCGGCTGTTGAGGCCTTTCAGGAGCTGAAGCGCCGGTTTTCTTCGGCTCCGGTTTTATGTCAGCCAGATGTCTCTCTTCCCTTCCAGGTCGAGGTTGATGCTTCTGAAATTGGAGCAGGGGCTGTTTTGTCACAGAGAAGCTCTGATTGCTCTGTGATGAAGCCATGTGCCTTCTTTTCAAGAAAATTTTCGCCGGCTGAGCGAAATTATGATGTTGGTAATCGGGAGTTGTTGGCAATGAAGTGGGCATTTGAGGAGTGGCGACACTGGCTAGAGGGAGCTAAGCATCGTGTGGTGGTCTTGACTGATCATAAAAATTTGATTTATCTTGAGTCGGCCAAGCGGTTGAATCCTAGACAGGCTCGTTGGTCGTTGTTTTTCTCACGTTTCGATTTCGTGGTCTCGTACCTTCCTGGTTCGAAGAACGTGAAGGTTGATGCTCTTTCTAGGAGTTTTGTGCCTGACTCCCCTGGAGTTTCTGAGCCGGTTGGTATCCTCAAAGAGGGGGTAATTTTGTCTGCCATTTCCCCAGATTTGCGACGGGTGTTACAGGAATTTCAGGCGGATAGACCTGACCGTTGTCCATCAGAGAGACTGTTTGTCCCAGATAGATGGACCAGCAGAGTTATTTCCGAGGTCCATTCTTCAGTGTTGGCGGGTCATCCTGGGATTTTTGGTACCAGAGATTTGGTGGCTAGATCCCTCTGGTGGCCTTCCTTGTCGCGGGATGTGCGTTCCTTTGTGCAGTCCTGTGGGATTTGTGCTCGGGCTAAGCCTTGCTGTTCTCGTGCCAGTGGTTTGCTTTTGCCTCTGCCGGTTCCTAAGAGGCCTTGGACGCATATTTCCATGGATTTTATTTCGGATCTTCCAGTCTCTCAGAGAATGTCTGTCATCTGGGTGGTTTGTGATCGTTTTTCTAAAATGGTCCATTTGGTGCCCTTGCCTAAGTTGCCTTCTTCCTCCGATTTGGTTCCGTTATTTTTTCAGAATGTGGTTCGTCTGCACAGCATCCCTGAAAACATTGTGTCTGACAGTGGATCCCAGTTTGTGTCCAGATTTTGGCGGTCCTTTTGTGAATAAGATGGGCATTGATTTGTCTTTTTCGTCGGCCTTCCATCCTCAGACGAATGGCCAAACCGAGCGAACTAACCAGACCTTGGAAACTTATTTGAGATGTTTTGTTTCTGCTGAACAGGATGATTGGGTGACTTTTTTGCCATTGGCTGAGTTTGCCCTTAATAATCGGGCTAGTTCGGCTACTTTGGTTTCGCCTTTTTTTTGTAATTCTGGTTTTCATCCTCGTTTTTCCTCGGGTCAGGTTGAGTCTTCTGACTGTCCTGGGGTGGATTCTGTGGTGGATAGGTTGCAGCAGATTTGGAACCATGTGGTGGACAATTTGACGTTGTCACAAGAGAAGGCTCAGCGCTTTGCTAACCGTCATCGCTGTGTGGGTCCCCGACTTCGTGTGGGGGATTTGGTGTGGTTGTCTTCTCGTTATGTTCCTATGAAGGTTTCTTCTCCTAAGTTTAAACCTCGTTTTATCGGACCTTATAAAATTTTGGAAATCCTCAACCCCGTGTCATTTTGTTTGGACCTCCCGGCATCGTTTATCATCCATAATGTGGTCCATAGGTCTTTGTTGTGGAGGTATGTGGTGCCTGTGTTTCATTCTGTTGAGCCTCCTGCTCCGGTGCTGGTTGAGGGAGAATTGGAATACGTGGTGGAGAAGATCTTGGATTCTCGTATTTCAAGACAGAGGCTTCAGTATTTGGTTAAGTGGAAGGGCTATGGTCAGGAGGATAATTCCTGGGTTGTCGCCTCTGATGTTCATGCGGCCGATTTGGTTCGTGCCTTCCATGTGGCTCACACTGATCACCCTGGGGGTTCTGGTGAGGGTTCGGTGACCCCTCCTCAAGGGGGGGGGGTACTGTTGTGAACTCTGTTTCCGGGCTCCCTCCTGTGGTCGTGAGTGGTACTGTGTGAGTTCTCTCTTTGGGCTTCCCCTGGTGGCTCTTTTTGTTATTTTTCAGGTTTCTGGCTGGGATCAGCTGTCTCGTCATCTGCTAGTTAGGTTTCCTATTTAATCCACCAGGTCCTTCATTCCTTGCCTGTTGTCGTTGTATTTAGTGCTATTCTGATTGCTCCTGTCTACATCCGTTATCAGTCTCTCCAAGAGAAGCTAAGTTTTGTTTGCTTATTTTTGCTCATCTGTGTTCTAGATGTTTCCTAGTATATGATAGTTTTGTCCAGCTTGCTAATATGTGATTTCCCTGCTTGCTGGTGCTCTGGGGTGCTGAGTTGCTCCCCCCACATCGTTAGTTGGTGTGGGGGTTCTCGCATTCTCTGCGTGGATATTTTTGTATAGGGTTTTTTACTGACCGCACAGATCCCTTGCTATTTTCTGCTATCTAGCGTTAGTGGGCCTCATTTGCTTAACCTGTTTCATCTCTGCGTTTGTCTTTTCCTCTTTACTCACCGTTATTATTTGTGGGGGGCTTCTATATCTCTGGGGTTATTTCTCTGAGGCAAGTGAGGTCTTTACTTTCTCTTTGGGGTAGTCAGTTTCTCAGGCCGTGAAGAGACGTCTAGGATTTCAGGAAACGTTCCACGGCTACCTATAGTGTGTGCGGTTAGGATCAGGTTTGCGGTCAGTCCAGTTACCACATCCCCAGAGCTCGTCCTATTTTCTTCTACTTAGCTGGTTAGATTTGTGACCCTAAGCCACTGAGGATCATAACACCCCGGGTAATGAAAGGAAATCTGAGTGATCTGTACTTACATTGAGTTGCGGTGAGGCGCCCTCTGGTGGATGAACTCATATGAACTCGAGCGTGGGAACTTTTCCAAGGCTCCAGTTCATGAGTTCATACCTACTAGACCTACTAGATAGAACCACTCCCCCTGGTGGCCGGAGTGTGAGGTGCAGTGTGTGTGTTACCTGGTGAGGTGAACTCCTTTAGTGCAATCAGACGCAACATCACTCCCCTTAGTGGCAGAGCGACATCACCAGGGCCGGACTGGGACTAAAATTCAGCCCTGGCATTTGAAGTTACACAGGCCCACTTGTCACATGGTGACTGTATAATATCTTTGTACACTTGTAGACAGGGCCGGTTTTAGGCAAAGTGGGGCCCTAGGCAAAGTTTAAAATGGGTCCCCAAATGCTAACATATTGCACATCACACAGAAGCCTTTCTGTTGTATTTACGTGCGCTGAGTTCAGGCCGCTAAACGAGTTTGATCGACAATACTGAAGTTGTTCAACGCTTGTTTCCCGGCCTCTTTCCACCAGCTGAGGAATAATGATGAGACAGAACGATCACTAATAGATCACTAACAGATCACCATACAGTATCATGTTTTCAGCAGCACATCTACAGTTTACACTGGCAATGTGCTGCTGACAACAAGGCTTTTTGTTCCAGCAAAAACAATCCGAATATGCAGCATTTTACTTGTTTAGTAAAATACACCCCATAGTCCTCCATATATTATAATGTGCTCCATAGTCCTCCATATAGTATAATACACTCCCTATAGTCCTCCATATATTAAAATACACTGCTCAGTCCTCCACATAGTATAATACACTCCTCATAGTCCTCCATATAGCATAATACAATCCTCATAGTGCTCCATATAGTATAATGCACCGCCACAGTCATCCATGTAGTACAATTTACTTCCCATAGTATAATGCACCCCATAGTTCTTCATATAGTATAACGTATTCCCCATAGTCCTCGATACAGTATAATGCAGCCCACATATAGTATAATGCAGCCACCCCAGAGTATAATGCAGCCACCCCAGAGTATAATGCAGCCACCCCAGAGTATAATGCAGCCACCCCAGAGTATAATGCAGCCACCCCACAGAGTATAATGCAGCCACCCCAGAGTATGTAACCCCCATAGAATATAATACAGCCCACCTCCCCATAATATATAATGTAGCCCCCCATAGAATATAATGCAGCCCCCCATAGTATATAACGCAGCCTCCCCCATAGAATATAATATACCCCCACAATAGTATATAACACAGCCACATAGTACATAACATGGCCTCCCCCATAGAATATAATATACTCCCCATAGTATATAGCAAAGCCCGCATATTATATAGCACAAACCGCATAGTATACAGCACAGCCTGCATACTATAGCACAGCTCGCGTAGTAGATAACACAGCCCACACAGCAGTATTCAGCACAGACCACACAGTAGTATACAGCACAGACCACACAGTAGTATACAGCACAGCCCACGTAGAAGTATACAGCACAGTCCACACAGTAGTATACAGCACAGCCCACAGAGTAATATATACAGCACAGCCCACAAAGTAATATATACAGCACAGCCCACAAAGTAATATATACAGCACAGCCCACAGAGAACTATATACAGCACAGCCCACAGAGTACTATATACAGCACAGCCCACAGAGAACTATATACAGCACACAGTAGTATACAGCACAGAGCACAGCCCACAGAGAACTATATACAGCCCACAGTAGTATACAGCACAGAGCACAGCCCACAGAGAACTATATACAGCACAGAGCACAGCCCACAGAGAACTATATACAGCCCACAGTAGCATACAGCACAGAGCACAGCCCACAGATAACTATATACAGCCCACAGTAGTATACAGCACAGAGCACAGCCCACAGAGAACTATATACAGCCCACAGTAGTATACAGCACAGAGCACAGCCCACAGAGAACTATATACAGCACAGAGCACAGCCCACAGAGAACTATATACAGCCCACAGAGAACTATATACAGCACAGAGCACAGCCCACAGAGAACTATATACAGCCCACAGAGAACTATATACAGCACAGAGCACAGCCCACAGATAACTATATACAGCCCACAGTAGTATACAGCACAGAGCACAGCCCACAGAGAACTATATACAGCACAGAGCACAGCCCACAGATAACTATATACAGCCCACAGTAGTATACAGCACAGAGCACAGCCCACAGAGAGCTATATACAGCCCACAGAGAACTATATACAGCCCACAGTAGCATACAGCACAGAGCACAGCCCACAGATAACTATATACAGCCCACAGTAGTATACAGCACAGAGCACAGCCCACAGAGAACTATATACAGCCCACAGAGAACTATATACAGCCCACAGAGAACTATATACAGCACAGAGCACAGCCCACAGAGAACTATATACAGCCCACAGCAGTATACAGCACAGAGCACAGCCCACAGAGAACTATATACAGCCCACAGAGAACTATATACAGCACAGAGCACAGCCCACAGATAACTATATACAGCCCACAGTAGTATACAGCACAGAGCACAGCCAACAGAGAACTATATACAGCACAGAGCACAGCCCACAGAGAACTATATACAGCCCACAGTAGTATACAGCACAGAGCACAGCCCACAGAGAGCTATATACAGCCCACAGAGAACTATATACAGCCCACAGTAGCATACAGCACAGAGCACAGCCCACAGATAACTATATACAGCCCACAGTAGTATACAGCACAGAGCACAGCCCACAGAGAACTATATACAGCCCACAGAGAACTATATACAGCCCACAGAGAACTATATACAGCACAGAGCACAGCCCACAGATAACTATATACAGCCCACAGTAGTATACAGCACAGAGCACAGCCCACAGAGAACTATATACAGCCCACAGAGAACTATATACAGCCCACAGAGAACTATATACAGCACAGAGCACAGCCCACAGAGAACTATATACAGCCCACAGCAGTATACAGCACAGAGCACAGCCCACAGAGAACTATATACAGCCCACAGCAGTATACAGCACAGAGCACAGCCCACAGAGAACTATATACAGCCCACAGCAGTATACAGCACAGAGCACAGCCCACAGAGAACTATATACAGCCCACAGCAGTATACAGCACAGAGCACAGCCCACAGAGAACTATATATAGCACAGAGCACACAGTAGTATACAGCACAGAGCACAGCCCACAGAGAACTATATACAGCCCACAGTAGCATACAGCACAGAGCACAGCCCACAGAGAGCTATATACAGCCCACAGCAGTATACAGCACAGAGCACAGCCCAGAGAACTATATACAGCCCACAGCAGTATACAGCACAGAGCACAGCCCACAGAGTACTATATATAGCACAGAGCACACAGTAGTATACAGCACAGAGCACAGCCCACAGAGAGCTATATACAGCCCACAGCAGTATACAGCACAGAGCACAGCCCACAGAGAGCTATATACAGCCCACAGCAGTGTACAGCACACAGCACAGCCCACAGAGAACTATATACAGCCCACAGTAGTATACAGCACAGAGCACAGCCCACAGAGAACTATATACAGCCCACAGAGAACTATATACAGCACAGAGCACAGCCCACAGAGAACTATATACAGCCCACAGTAGTATACAGCACAGAGCACAGCCCACAGAGAACTATATACAGCCCACATCTCTTCTCTTCCTCCCCTCACCTCCTCCGAGAATGGCCCCACAGTCCAGAAAAAAAAAAAACTCTCCTCACCTCTCCTCGTGCCCAGCGTTGCTTCCTGGTTCCTGCTCCTGTCTCAGCAGCTGCAGTCTGCCCGGGACACAGCAGGTGCGCGATGATATGACATCATCGCGCACCCGCAGTGTCAGAGGCAGAGCGGGGAATGATGGGAGAGGAGCGTCTGTAGACGCTCTCTCCTCCATCATTGCATTCAACTGTACCGGCGTCTATACGCCGGTATAGTTGAATGCGACGGCGGGGGCGGCGGATTGAGCGGCCCACCACTGGCACCGGCCCTTCTGGCATTTGCCAGAAGTGCCCTATGGCCAGTCCGGCCCTGGACATCACTGCAACGACCAGGACTCTGGGGCGCTGCACTCCCCCCCGGTTAAATCCAGTACTCCCGGACTGGGAAAATAAGAACAACAATACATGTTAACAGGGAACACATAAAATTTTGAAATATCATAAACAATTAAACATAACAGTGCTTCCCTTTATGGGAGGTGAGGACTCTTGAACGTTGCGAAAGTTTTGGTCATGCACAGTTCATGACTCCCAGTTCAGTGGTTGTAACTTTCTAAAACAGCAGGGACCCCGGGTAAACAAAGGGGTCCCTTTGAAAGTTTTGGAGCAATTCACTGTCCACTGCTCCTTTGTCCATTTTTAAACTTGTAGCAAAGATATTTACACAAACACAATTAGCAACTTTAGTTAATACCTCCAAGTTTTGTAACGAAGGGGAGTCTGATTCCTGGTGCTACGTGTAGACCTCCGTAGTGCAGGGGTTGCTATTGGCCTAGCAGGGCTCGCGATGCTTGCTACCATTGGTGTAGTGCACTGCCTTCTAGCTAAGCTTCTAGTGAGTCTGGGTAGCACTGGCATGCTGGATCTCTCAGAGCTGCTGCTACCATCAGTGGGTACGGCAGATTCGCCGATAGCAGAGGGAGGCTCCGCCGGTCCGACGGTGGGCATGGCATCGTCCGGCGGGGTCTGTGGTGATTGCGGGTCTGGAGGATCTGGCACCACATCTAGTCCAGGCGGGTTCGGTTGACGAAACGTTAAGATCGGTACCATGATGGCCTGATTTATTTGGGTCCAAGACTGGGGAAAATCACCAAGAACAGTGTGTATCATTTTCTCCTCTTCCGCAGGTGGAGCGGCTCTTGGACCTGTTTCCTTCTCCCTCAACTTATCGGGGCATACCTTAAGGTGGTCTCTGGATATTGCCGTTGAGGTTTCCCCTCCATCTTTGCTGATGAGGCAAACTTTGGTATTGTCAAAATCGGACGGCAGGATGGTATACGGTTCCGCTTCCCATTGGTCGTCAAGTTTGTGTAGCCTTCTCTTCCGCTTGAGTACCTGCTCGCCAGGCGGTAAGGGAATCGCAGGAGCATGCTGGTTGTAGTCCCTTTCCTGTTTTTGCCTGGCCTGAGCAAGACTTCTTTTTTCCACGCATTCCTGTACTTTGCGGTACCTTTGCTGCCTCTCCGTATCCCAATCGGCATCCGGCGAGGTATCTTCGTGGGTCAGAACCCCCATGTCCAGATCAACGGGCAACTTGCTAGACCTTCCTCGCATCAGGTACGCCGGAGTGCAGTTGGTAGAATTCACTGGGATGTGGTTGTACATGTCTAACAGGTCGGGCAATTTTGTTGGCCACAAGTTCCGTTCTTCTACAGGCAAGGTCTTCAGTAAGTCGATCACCACTTGGTTCTTTTCACACATCGTGTTGGTTTGGGGATGGTACAGTGTGGTTCTGATCTTCTTACACCCGTACAGATTGCAGAACTTCTGGAAGACCTCCGCCTCAAACGCCGGTCCCTGATCGGTCAGTACCTTCTCCGGATACCCATGGGGCCTACAGAAGTACTGCTGGAAGGTTTTGGCGGCCGTCCTGGCCGTTAGATCCTTGACAGGTACAACCACCAGGAACCTGGAATAGTGATCCACGATGGTGAGAGCATAAATATAGCCCCCGACCTGCTAGGTGTCAGCTTCACGTGGTCCAGCGCGACCAGTTCTAGCGGCATTTTGGTGATGATGGGCTGCAAAGGAGCCCGTTGGCTGTCACGGTCCTTCCTGCGTAGACTGCATGGGCCACACTCCCGACACCACTTCTCGATGGCTCTTTTCATGCCAATCCAATAGAACCTCCCTCGGAGTAGTCTCTCTAACTTCCTCCACCCGAAGTGTCCAGCCCCATCGTGGTACGCTCCCAGAACCATCGGCGCATCTTGCCTCGGAACCACTATCTGCCATACCAATTCGTGAGTGCGGGGGTCGATACTTCTTCGGCACAGCTTACCGTCATGAATAAACAATTTGCTTCTCCCCTTCCACAGCTGTTGGGTTTCTTGTGGATCATCCGGGCCGGGATGCAAACCTGCCTGCGTCAGGAGTTCTTTCACCCGACGGACCGCAGGGTCGCCATCCTGGGTCTCTGCCCACCCATGGTGAGGCAGGGGATTCAGCGTGGCATCCTGGTTGTTTCTGTGCCTGTTCTTCACATGATGGGAGCATTGAGTGGCTTTGGGGCGATGGAAAGCGGGCAGTTCTACTTCTTCAAGTGCCTCCGGGTCCTCCCCCGTTTCTGGCAAATTGGGCATCCGGGACAAGGCATCGGCATTCGCATTCTTGCGTCCTGCCCGGTACTTGATGGTGAAGTCATAATTGGACAGCCGGGCCATCCTCCGCTGTTCCAAGGCCCCGAGTTTTGCTGTGTCCAAGTGCATTAGTGGATTGTTATCCGTGAAGATGGTAAATTTTGCTGAGGCCAGATGGTGCTTGAACCTCTCCGTCACTGCCCAAAAGATGGCGAGGAATTCCAGCTTGAAGGAACTGTAGTTGTCAGGGTTCCTTTCCGTGGGACGAAGTTTCCTGCTGGCGTAAGTGATTACCCTCTCCTTGCCTTTCTGGACCTAGGACAGCACAGCTCCCAGTCCTACGTTGCTGGCATCCATATACAGTACAAACGGTTGATCATACTCAGGGTAGGCCAGTACCTCTTCTCCCGTCAGAGCCATCTTCAAGCAAGTGAATGATTCTTCCAGTCCTTCATTCCAATCAAATGGGGTACTCTTCCCCTTGGTCTTCTTGGTTTGGCCCACCAACAGATCTTGCAATGGCGCGGCCTTCTTGGTGAAGTCCTTTATGAACCTACGGTAATAGCTTACCAACCCGAGGAACTGCCGGACTTCATGGAGGTTGCTGGGCTTCGGCCAGTCCTTAATCACCGTAACCTTGTCAGGGTCTGGGGCCACTCCTTCAGCACTCACCACATGGCCAAGATACTGCACTTTGGGTTTCAGCAGGTGGCATTTGGATGGTTTCACCTTTAAGCCAAAGTTGGCTAGGGCTTCAAACACCTCGGCCAGGTGCTTCAGATGGTCTTCGTAGGTCTTGGAGAAGACAATGACATCATCCAGATACAGCAGTACAGTTTCAAAGTTCTTGTGCCCCAGACAGCACTCCATCATCCTCTGGAACGTCCCCGGGGCATTGCACAATCCAAAGGGCATGTAGTTGAATTCACAGACCCATCGGCATCGTGAAGGCTGTCTTCTCCTTGTCCGCCTCCGCCACGGGAACCTGCCAGTACCCACTGGTGAGATCCAATGTAGAGAAGTAGTTAGCAGATTTTAAAGCAGCCAGGGACTCCTCTATCCTGGGCAGTGGGTATGCATCTTTATGTGTAATGCGATTTAAATGTTGATAATCCACACACATTCTCATTGTGCCATCTTTCTTCTTAACAAGGACTAATGGAGCTGCCCAGGGGCTACAACTGTCCCTCACTACCCCAGCCTCCTTCATCTCTCGCAACATGTCCTTGGCACACTGATAATGAGCTGGGGGTACAGGACGGTATCTCTCTTTTATGGGTCGGTGATCCCCTGTGGGGATATGATGTTGGATCCCTTTTACCTGTCCAAAATCTAGGGGGTGTTTGCTAAAGACTAGTGTTGAGCATTCTGATACCGCAAGTATTGGGTATCGGCCGATACTTGCGGTATTGGAATTCCGATACCGAGATCCGATACTTTTGTGGTATCGGGAATCGGAATCGGAAGTTCCCAGTGTATGGTTCCCAGGGTCTGAAGGAGAGGAAACTCTCTTCAGGCCCTGGGATCCATATCCATGTAAAAAATAAAGAATTAAAATAAAAAATAGGGATATACTCACCCTCTGACGCGCCCTGGTAGTAACCGGCAGCCTGCTTTGCTTAAAATGAACGCGTTCAGCGCCTTCCATGACGTCACGGCTTCTGATTGGTCGCGTGCCGCTCATGTGACCGCCACGCGACCAATCACAAGCCGTGACGTCATTCTCAGGTCCTAAATTCCTAATTCTAGGAATTTAGGACCTGAGAATGACGTCACGGCTTCTGATTGGTTGCCTGGCGGTCACATGAGCGGCACGCGACCAATCAGAAGCCGTGATGGAAGGCCCTAAACGCGCTCATTTTAAGCAAAGAAGGCTGCCGGTTAACAGCGGTGAGGTGCAGGGGCCTCCGGAGAGGTGAGTATATCAATATTTTTTATTTTAATTCTTTATTTTACACATTAATATGGATCCCAGGGCCTGAAGGAGAGTTTCCTCTCCTTCAGACCCTGGGAACCATCAGGATACCTTCCGATACTTGGTGTCCCATTGACTTGTATTGGTATCGGGTATCGGTATCGGCGATATCCGATACTTTTCGGGTATCGGCCGATACTATCCGATACCGATACTTTCAAGTATCGGACGGTATCGCTCAACACTACTAAAGACCCGCTCGTACTCATGAACCACCCTGTTGGCCCCCTGTTTCTGGTGAGGTGGGGTAGAGTCAGTGCCCACATGTAATTCCCGACACCAATCCTTCGGTTGCCCTGCAGAACCGTTGTTCTCCGCCGGATTGGACGAGACCAAGGGCCCAGGTGCCTGTATCACACTACTATTAACAGTAAACAGTTTGGCAAGTGTGGCATATTTGGCTAGCTGGACTTCTTCTTCCCCGCAATTGAGAACACGTACTGGCACCCTCCCCTTGCGGACGTCAACCACCCCTCTGGCTGTCAGCAGAGTAGGCCTATTATCCGAATATACAGGTTCTACCATGGCTTGATAGTCTTTACCCCTGAGGCCTATGGCTGCCTGACACCATATTAACATTTCACTCCTGGGGGGTATCGCAATGGGGTTTGAATCACTCACTGTGACACAACCAATTTCACCACCAGTCAGCTCCACCTGCTGTCTTTGCATCAGGGCCCTGATTTCTTTTTGCAGGGCACGTTGTTCACGGTTCCCTGAAAATTGCCCACAGGAAAATTGCCCACATGAAAAATGCCCACAGGAAAAATGCCCACAGGAAAATTCCCCACACGGAAAATTCCCCACATGGAAAATTCCCCACACGGAAAATTCCCCACATGGAAAATTCCCCACACGGAAAATTCCCCACACGGAAAATTCCCCACACGGAAAATTGCCAATTACAGCATCACAAAAGTTTCAGATCTATGATATTTCAGGTGCAAGGTGAGGATGTTCACATAATATGTGATCAACTTGTGATTTACAGTTGACCTAGTGCAAAACTGCAAAAATGATGATCTGTGGTTTGCAGCAGTCTGTCATTCTCAGCAATAGATAGATCTAGTCTGCTCTCTTCTCTCACTGATTCTGCCTTACTCCTCCCACCAGCCCAAAACAGCAGCACATGCAGAACCAGCAGCAGTGGGATCCAGAGGAGCCATCACTGCTATCAGTACCCACAAAAGAATCACTGCTGCTGGCAGAGATATTTGGTCCTGGAAGCCCAGAAGGCACAGCAGAAAGGTGAGATTGTTGTGAAATTGGATTTTGGGCTCCCCCGGTGGCCACTGGTGGAATTGAACTGGTGTGCATCATCCTCTCTGTTCACCTGTTTCCATCAGGATGTGGGAGTCGCTATTTAGCCTTGCTCCTCTGTCACTTCCATGCCGGTCAACATTGTAATCAGAAGCCTTTCTGTGCATGTTCCTGCTGCTAGACAACTCCCAGCTAAGTTGGACTTTAGTCCTTGTTTGTTTTTGCATTTTGTTCCAGTTCACAGCTGTAGTTTCGTTTCTGTGTCTGGAAAGCTCTTGTGATCTGAAATTGCCACTCTGATGTTATGAGTTAATACTAGAGTCTTAAAGTAATTTCAGGATGGTGTTTTGATAGGGTTTTCAGCTGACCATGAAAGTGCCCTTTCTGCCTTCCTGCTATCTAGTAAGCGGACCTCAATTTTGCTAAACCTATTTTCATACTACGTTTGTCATTTCATCTAAAATCACCGCCAATATTTGTGGGGGCCTCTGTCTGCCTTTCGGGGAAATTTCTGTAGAGGTGAGCCAGGACTATATTTTCCTCTGCCAGGATTAGTTAGTCCTCCGGCCGGCGCTGGGCGTCTAGGGATAAAACGCAGGCTACGCTACCCGGCTACTGTTAGTTGTGCGGCAGGTTTAGTTCATGGTCAGTTTAGTTTCCATCCTTCCAAGAGCTAGTTCTTATGTTTGCTGGGCTATGTTCTCTTGCCATTGAGAACCATAACAGTTTGACCGGCCCTAAGGGTTAAATTAATTGACAGAGAAAGGAGAGAAAAGAGAAGTCTGCTGAAGATTTTTTTTTTTTTTTTCCTTCAGTTCTGAGTGTGCTTGTAATTGAATCTCTTGCAAGTCTGCCTATATTGCAGCCTTTCTCTCTCTCTCTCTCCTTCTAATCCTGGAATGGCTCTGTGTTCACCTGTTTAAAATGGATATTCAGAGTTTAGCTGCAGGTTTGAATAATCTCACCACGAAAGTTCAAAATTTACAAGATTTTGTTGTTCATGTTCCTATATCTGAACCTAGAATTCCTTTGCCTGAATTTTTCTCGGGGAATAGATCTTGCTTTCAAAATTTCAAAAATAATTGCAAGTTGTTTTTGTCCCTGAAATCTCGCTCTGCTGGAGATCCTGCTCAGCAGGTCAGGATTGTGATTTCCTTGCTCCGGGGCGACCCTCAGGATTGGGCTTTTGCATTGGCTCCAGGGGATCCTGCGTTGCTCAATGTGGATGCGTTTTTTCTGGCCTTGGGGTTGCTTTATGAGGAACCTCAGTTAGAACTTCAGGCGGAAAAGGCCTTGATGTCCCTATCTCAGGGGCAAGACGAAGCTGAAATATACTGCCAGAAATTCCGTAAATGGGCTGTGCTTACTCAGTGGAATGAGTGCGCCCTGGCGGCGAATTTCAGAGAAGGTCTCTCTGATGCCATTAAGGATGTTATGGTGGGGTTCCCTGTGCCTGCGGGTCTGAATGAGTCCATGACAATGGCTATCCAGATTGATAGGCGTCTGCGGGAGCGCAAACCTGTGCACCATTTGGCGGTGTCTACTGAGAAGACGCCAGAGAATATGCAATGTGATAGAATTCTGTCCAGAAGTGAACGGCAGAATTTTAGACGAAAAAATGGGTTGTGCTTCTATTGCGGTGATTCAACTCATGTTATATCAGCATGCTCTAAGCGTACTAAGAAGCTTGATAAGTCTGTTTCAATTGGCACTTTACAGTCTAAGTTTATTCTATCTGTGACCCTGATTTGTTCTTTATCATCTATGACCGCGGATGCCTATGTCGACTCTGGCGCCGCTTTGAGTCTTATGGATTGGTCCTTTGCCAAACGCTGTGGGTATGATTTGGAGCCTCTTGAAACTCCTATACCCCTGAAGGGGATTGACTCCACCCCATTGGCTAGCAATAAACCACAATACTGGACACAAGTAACTATGCGGATTAATCCGGATCACCAGGAGATTATTCGCTTTCTTGTGCTGTATAACCTACATGATGTGTTGGTGCTTGGATTGCCATGGCTGCAATCTCATAACCCAGTCCTTGACTGGAAAGCTATGTCTGTGTTAAGCTGGGGATGTAAGGGGACGCATGGGGACGTACCTGTGGTTTCCATTTCATCATCTATTCCCTCTGAGATTCCTGAATTCTTGACTGAATATCGTGACGTTTTTGAAGAGCCTAAGCTTGGTTCATTACCTCCGCACCGGGAGTGCGATTGTGCCATAGATTTGATTCCGGGTAGTAAATACCCTAAGGGTCGTTTATTTAATCTGTCTGTGCCTGAACATGCTGCTATGCGAGAATATATAAAGGAGTCCTTGGAAAAGGGACATATTCGTCCTTCGTCATCTCCCTTAGGAGCCGGTTTTTTCTTTGTGGCTAAGAAAGATGGCTCTTTGAGGCCGTGCATTGATTATCGGCTTTTGAATAAAATCACGGTTAAATATCAATATCCGTTGCCACTGCTGACTGATTTGTTTGCTCGCATAAAGGGGGCCAAGTGGTTCTCTAAGATAGATCTCCGTGGGGCGTATAATTTGGTGCGAATTAAGCAGGGGGATGAGTGGAAAACCGCATTTAATACGCCCGAGGGCCACTTTGAGTATTTGGTGATGCCTTTTGGTCTTTCAAATGCCCCTTCAGTCTTTCAGTCCTTTATGCATGACATTTTCCGTGATTATTTGGATAAATTTATGATTGTGTATCTGGATGATATTTTGATTTTTTCGGATGACTGGGACTCTCATGTCCAGCAGGTCAGGAGGGTTTTTCAGGTTTTGCGGTCTAATTCCTTGTGTGTGAAGGGTTCTAAGTGCGTTTTTGGGGTTCAAAAGATTTCCTTTTTGGGATATATTTTTTCCCCCTCTTCCATCGAGATGGATCCTGTCAAGGTTCAGGCTATTTGTGATTGGACGCAACCCTCTTCTCTTAAGAGTCTTCAGAAATTTTTGGGCTTTGCTAACTTTTATCGTCGATTTATTGCTGGTTTTTCTGATGTTGTTAAACCATTGACTGATTTGACTAAGAAGGGTGCTGATGTTGCTGATTGGTCCCCTGCTGCTGTGGAGGCCTTTCGGGAGCTTAAGCGCCGCTTTTCTTCCGCCCCTGTGTTGCGTCAGCCTGATGTTGCTCTTCCTTTTCAGGTTGAGGTCGACGCTTCTGAAATCGGAGCTGGGGCGGTTTTGTCGCAGAGAAGTTCCGATTGCTCCGTGATGAGACCTTGTGCTTTTTTCTCGCGTAAATTTTCGCCCGCCGAGCGGAATTATGATGTTGGGAATCGGGAGCTTTTGGCCATGAAGTGGGCTTTTGAGGAGTGGCGTCATTGGCTTGAGGGGGCTAGACATCAGGTGGTGGTATTGACTGACCACAAAAATCTAATTTATCTTGAGTCCGCCAGACGCCTGAATCCTAGACAGGCGCGCTGGTCGTTGTTTTTCTCTCGGTTTGATTTTGTGGTGTCCTACCTGCCGGGTTCTAAGAATGTTAAGGCGGATGCCCTTTCTAGGAGTTTTGAGCCTGACTCCCCTGGTAATTCTGAACCTACAGGTATCCTTAAGGATGGAGTGATATTGTCTGCCGTTTCTCCAGACCTGCGGCGGGCCTTGCAGGAGTTTCAGGCGGATAGACCTGATCGTTGCCCACCTGGTAGACTGTTTGTTCCTGATGATTGGACCAGTAAAGTCATTTCTGAGGTTCATTCTTCTGCGTTGGCAGGTCATCCTGGAATCTTTGGTACCAGGGATTTGGTGGCAAGGTCCTTCTGGTGGCCTTCCCTGTCTCGAGATGTGCGAGGCTTTGTGCAGTCTTGTGACGTTTGTGCTCGGGCCAAGCCTTGTTGTTCTCGGGCTAGTGGATTGTTGTTGCCCTTGCCTATCCCGAAGAGGCCCTGGACACACATCTCGATGGATTTTATTTCGGATCTTCCTGTTTCTCAGAAGATGTCTGTCATCTGGGTGGTGTGTGATCGTTTCTCTAAGATGGTCCATTTGGTTCCCCTGCCTAAGTTGCCTTCTTCTTCCGAGTTGGTTCCTCTGTTTTTTCAAAATGTGGTCCGTTTGCATGGTATTCCGGAGAATATCGTTTCTGACAGAGGTACCCAATTCGTGTCTAGATTTTGGCGAGCATTCTGTGCTAGGATGGGCATAGATTTGTCTTTCTCGTCTGCTTTCCATCCTCAGACTAATGGCCAGACCGAGCGGACGAATCAGACCTTGGAGACATATTTGAGGTGTTTTGTGTCTGCAGATCAGGATGATTGGGTTGCTTTTTTGCCTTTAGCGGAGTTTGCCCTCAATAATCGGGCCAGCTCTGCCACCTTGGTGTCTCCCTTTTTCTGTAATTCGGGGTTTCATCCTCGATTTTCTTCTGGTCAGGTGGAATCTTCGGATTGTCCTGGAGTGGATGCTGTGGTGGAGAGGTTGCATCAGATTTGGGGGCAGGTAGTGGACAATTTGAAGTTGTCCCAGGAGAAGACTCAGCTTTTTGCCAACCGCCGGCGTCGGGTTGGTCCTCGGCTTTGTGTTGGGGACTTGGTGTGGTTGTCTTCTCGTTTTGTCCCTATGAGGGTTTCTTCTCCCAAGTTTAAGCCTCGGTTCATCGGCCCGTACAAGATATTGGAGATTCTTAACCCTGTGTCCTTCCGTTTGGACCTCCCTGCATCTTTTTCTATTCATAATGTTTTTCATCGGTCATTATTGCGCAGGTATGAGGTACCGGTTGTGCCTTCCGTTGAGCCTCCTGCTCCGGTGTTGGTTGAGGGCGAGTTGGAGTACGTTGTGGAAAAAATCTTGGACTCCCGTGTTTCCAGACGGAAACTCCAGTATCTGGTCAAATGGAAGGGATACGGTCAGGAGGATAATTCTTGGGTGACTGCCTCTGATGTTCATGCCTCCGATTTGGTCCGTGCCTTTCATAGGGCTCATCCTGATCGCCCTGGTGGTTCTGGTGAGGGTTCGGTGCCCCCTCCTTGAGGGGGGGGTACTGTTGTGAAATTGGATTTTGGGCTCCCCCGGTGGCCACTGGTGGAATTGAACTGGTGTGCATCATCCTCTCTGTTCACCTGTTTCCATCAGGATGTGGGAGTCGCTATTTAGCCTTGCTCCTCTGTCACTTCCATGCCGGTCAACATTGTAATCAGAAGCCTTTCTGTGCATGTTCCTCCTGCTAGACAACTCCCAGCTAAGTTGGACTTTAGTCCTTGTTTGTTTTTGCATTTTGTTCCAGTTCACAGCTGTAGTTTCGTTTCTGTGTCTGGAAAGCTCTTGTGATCTGAAATTGCCACTCTGATGTTATGAGTTAATACTAGAGTCTTAAAGTAATTTCAGGATGGTGTTTTGATAGGGTTTTCAGCTGACCATGAAAGTGCCCTTTCTGCCTTCCTGCTATCTAGTAAGCGGACCTCAATTTTGCTAAACCTATTTTCATACTACGTTTGTCATTTCATCTAAAATCACCGCCAATATTTGTGGGGGCCTCTGTCTGCCTTTCGGGGAAATTTCTGTAGAGGTGAGCCAGGACTATATTTTCCTCTGCCAGGATTAGTTAGTCCTCCGGCCGGCGCTGGGCGTCTAGGGATAAAACGCAGGCTACGCTACCCGGCTACTGTTAGTTGTGCGGCAGGTTTAGTTCATGGTCAGTTTAGTTTCCATCCTTCCAAGAGCTAGTTCTTATGTTTGCTGGGCTATGTTCTCTTGCCATTGAGAACCATAACATGAGATTCTGTCACTTGTACCACTTTGTGTTCTTGCTGAGAATGTATGATATGCTTTTGCAGTGGAGTCCGATGGGCCCCAGTGCGAAATTTGACCCTTCCCCCCCACACACACACGTTGGTCAGATGTATGGGCCCCTGTAGTGTTCTAAATTCTATAAAGGCGTATGAATTGCCCCCCTCCCCCTTCATTATGTAGTAATGTCTCCCATACTGGTATATATGCCCATCATCCTGGTGAATATGTCTGCATCCTGGTATATATGTCCTAATGCTGGTATATATGGTCCCCATCCTAGTATGTATGGTCCACATGATCTCCATCCTGGTATTTATGCCCCCTTTCCGTGTGGGGAATTTTCCGTGTGTGGAATTTTCCGTGTGGGGAATTTTCCGTGTGTGGAATTTTCCGTGTGGGGAATTTTCCGTGTGGGGAATTTTCCGTGTGGGCAATTTTCCTGTGGGCATTTTTCCAGTGTGCATTTTTCATGTGGGCAATTTTCCTGTGGGCAATTTTCCTGTGTGTATTTTTCTGGTCACCGTTGTTCACTGTAGCCAGCTGTTTCTGCTACCTGTTGTAATAGGACAATAACTTCTGCAAGACAATTTTCTATAACATTAGTACCAATGGTCATCATGGGATTACACTCACGGCGGTCAATATCAACAATTACAATCCCTTGAGCCTTCAATTCCACCCACCCCATTTGATGGTGAGCTCTTTATACCCCATTTGTGGCAATGGCTGACCATTACTGGCTATTATGGTGAAATCGTCATCGGGGCCATGAGTAATATCGGTGTCCTCCCAATACCGTTTATAAAGCACGTAAGGCATAGTCGTCACCTGAGAACCGGTGTCCAGCAAAGCGTTCATGATGATACCGTCGATCACAACAGGAAGAACTGGTCGCCCTCCAACGTATTTGGCTCTCCAATGCTGCGGGCCCGATCGTCCTACTCCTGGGGGTTGGCCCTTTGCCCCAGGGGTTGCTCGTTTAAAGGACAGTACCTTGCAAGGTGGCCCACCTGGTGACAGCGGCGCCAGATAGGTCGTCCGTCCAGATGAAAGCGATCGTCGTCCCTGCCTCTGGTCGGTGGAGTCCTCCTCTGTCGCATCCTGGGGACATCCTCTGGTCTGGAGGCCAGCTGGATCTTCTCCTTGGGGGCCTCCTGTAGGGACTGCACAGTCCGGGCTAGGGCAGCAACGCTCTTGGTCAGCTCCTGCATCTGGAGGCGGAGTCATGCGGGGGAGTCGTTCTCCAAGCTCTCGGCATCGGCCTCGGCGGCAACTGGGGCATCCGACGCCACCTCCTGGTGGTACGTGAGAGCTGGACGCCTGGGAGGCGCTGCATGGCTGAACTGTCGCCCTTGTAGCGCCTGGATGGCTTTATCCTTGAATTGCGAAAAAGTCAGGTCTGGGTTCTGCATGGCCAGGAAGTGCAGTTGACCCCTTTGGTGGCTGCACAGGAGCCCCTCAATGAACCGCTCCTTCAGGAGTTTATCTTCATCTTGCATGCTTCCGGGGTCACTCTGCTTGATGGCCCGCAGCGCCTCCTGGAGGTTAAGGGCATAGTCCCGTATGCTATCCTGCGGCCTCTGTTTGCACCCATAGAAAGTCAACTTAATTTCTGTAGCGGTGCGGGTGTCAAAGGTGGCTTTAAGCTTTGCAAAGGCCTGCTGTGCATTTCCCTTATCCGCGGCGGGCCAGGACTTCACTTCTCTCAGAGCCGCCCCAAAGAGTTGGCCGGTTATCATATGAACTTTCTGAGGCTCTGTCAGGGGATAGAACTCGAGCAGGCTGCAGATCCCCTCTTTAAAGTCAGTTAATGTATGGGACTCTCCAGAGTATCGCGGGAGCCAGGCTGCTCCAGGTAGGTACGGCATGGAGAAGGGCATTATGGTGGTTGTAGCCGCAGCAGCCTCCGGCTGGTGGATAGGGGCGACGAGCTCTGCGGCATCTGGCTGTGGTACAAGGCCCGCAGCTGCGTCTACTGCGGGGGCCGGAGATGCCTCTGGGTCTACGGCTGTGACCGCCGCCTCTGCTCCCCCCGACTCAGACATGGTCGCTCCTTCCCCCTGCTGACCTGCTGGAAGTTGGTGTTCCTCTTCCGGGATCATCGCTTTACCGCGTCTTCTGGTTCCGCGCTCTTTTTGACCGGGTCTGCCCATGAAGCTATGGCTCCTCCCTTCGAGCGTGGCGATGGCAGATTTTGGCGGCAAATAGCAACACACAGTCTTTGCAATAAATCACAGTTCAATCACAGTTCCAAGGCACACATGACCCGACTCGTCAGGCTTAAGTAGATCCTGTTCGTGACGCCAACTTTGGAGCGCCCCCAGACGCAGGGCCGTGGGGTACTCGGTACCGGGCCTCTCGGTCTCAGTTCTGGGGTTGTCACGGTGGCTAGACTCAGTCCGTGACCCTGCTAAGGGGCGTCCAATGAAAGGTGTAGGTGGTGGTGCATGGTGCAGGTCGCGATGAATAACGAGGACACAGGGTTGCAGTCTCTTTACCTCTTTACTGAAGGCTTCAGGGTCCGCAATCCAGAATACTGTTAACAGGGCTGGCTGAGACCGGCCGGTCCGAAGGCACATCCAGAGTTCCCTTTGCAGGTGGAAATCAGTGTCTACCTTCTAGCGCCTGTGTGTTGTAGTACTTCCCTGCTGAGCACCACGGGATAGTCCTCACAACTGTCGTGTATATTTCTGGTCTTTCTCTCTCTCTCTCTCTCCATCCCCAGATGATATGGATGGGACGCACCCGTATGACGGGGTAGGCCTGGAGCTATTTTATAGGGACCCTAGGGACGCCCCTCTCCCACAGTTTGCCTCTGTTGTCTTCGTTAGGTGTATGATGAGACAGCCAACTTATAGTTAACTGCCCGGCCGTAGTCTAAAGTAATGCGTGGAGTCTCTTACTTTCTTGGCGTTCCGGCCACCGGCTATGCGCCTCAGAAGGATGTTGCTGATCTTGGGGCACGACTCCTTCTGGTATTGTCTCCTTTTTGCTGTATTTCCTTTCCTCACTTCTCCACAGTAAACCTCGCTTCTTGTCCTTTCTTAGGAGTCTGCCGCTGTAAGGCACAGGCACAACTCCGTAACGATCTTGTCTCTTTCTAGGACTCTGCCAGGATCCCACCCCTGACAGGTCCTCTCTCTAACTCTTCCCAGCTACATTCTCCCTGACTTCCTGTCCGACCCCCAGTTTTACCAGAGTGTGAGGAGTGGCCTACTAGATAGAACCACTCCCCCTGGTGGCCGGAGTGTGAGGTGCAGTGTGTGTGTTACCTGGTCAGGTGAACTCCTTTAGTGCAATCAGACGCAACATCACTCCCCTTAGTGGCAGAGCGACATCACTGCAACGACCAGGACTCTGGGGCGCTGCATCAGTAGTATGCAAGTACCATGTGAGTCAGTAGTATGCAAGTACCATGTGAATTAGTTCTACTATGAAGTAACACGTGAGTCAGTAGTATGCAGTCTCGGACTGGCCCATGGGGGAATAGGGGAATCCCCCGGTGGGCCCCGTACAGATCTGGACCCCCAACACACCTGTATGGGCAGTACTTGGCATAATTCACTTGATTTACTCTGTACAGAAAAAAAACAGCATCTCATCATTCGGTAACCATTCTACCCAGTCTTATATTATTTAGAGATATAGGTAACTTTGTTAAAAAGGGTAGTGTAATATTTCTATGCAGGTGAAAAGTGGGCCCCCCAAAGTCAATGTTACTGGTGGGCCCTTGGCACCCCAGTCCGACACTGGTAGTATGCAAGTACCATGTGCTTATTATATAATTACTATGAGTCAGTACCATGCAAGTACCATGTAAGCCAGTAACATACAAATACTGTCAAGTACTATGAATGTACCCTGTGAGTCACTAGTATATGAGTTATAAGTCAGTATCATATAACTGCCTTGTGAGTCAGTACTGTGTAAGTTAGTACTACACTCCCTGACAGAGGTTATGTCGCTTATCCATGTTATGTAATTAAAAGCTTATAACCTGACGTTAAATTCATCCATTGGTTGTATAAATTATTCTTTTGAAAGCTGGAACCCTCCGAAATGTGGTTTAGGTTAAGAAAATAAATTGGCATCAATGCAGAAATATTGATCAGTTTATGGACACAGAATGGTCAGATTTTGGCAAGACAAAAGTTTTGTTGCCTACAGAAAGTAATGTGATATTCAAACAAATAATTAACTTAAAATACAAATACTGTATATGTTGCACAACATTGATGAATGAAGTTGTGGTGCTATTCGAGTCATATTTAATATTTTGTGTGACATCCATGAGCTTGAAGGACTGCATCCATGCGGTTCAACAATGATTCATACAATTTATTAATGAAGTCATCAGGAATAGCAAAGAATATGGTCTTACATGCGCCCCAGAGTTCATCTAAATATGACTCTAATAGCACCCCAACTTCATTCACCAATGTTATGCAACATATACAGTATTTGTATTTTAAGTGAATTATTTGTTTGAATATCACATTACTTTCTGTGGGCGACAAAACTTTTGTCTTGCCAAAATCTGACCATTCTGTGTCCATTAACTGATCAATATTTCTGTATTGATGCCAATTTATTTTCTTAACCTAAACCACAGTTGGGAGGGTTTCAGCTTTCAATAGAAAAATTTATACAATCAATGGATGAATTTAACTTCAGGTTATAAGCTTTTATTTACATAACATACCGTATATACTCGAGTATAAGCCGAGATTTTCAGCCCAAATTTTTGGGCTGAAAGTGCCCCCTCGGCTTATACTCGAGTCACGGTTGGCGGTGGGGTTGGCGGGTGAGGGGGAGAGGGCGCTGAGGCATACTTACCTAGTCCCGGCGATCCTGACGCTCCCCCTGCGCGTCCCACGGTCTCCGGGTGCAGCAGCTCTTCCCCTGTTCAGCGGTCATGTGGGACCGCTCATTAGAGAAATGAATAGGCTGCTCCACCTCCCATAGGGGCGGAGCCGCATAATTCATTTCTCTAATCAGCGGTGCCGGTGACCGCTGACAGAGGAAGAGGCTGCGGCACCGAAGACCAGCTGTCCGGGGGAAGGAGCGGGACGCCGGGAGCAGGTAAGTATTACATATTCACCTGTCCTCGTTCCACACGCCGGGCGCCGCTCTGTCTTCCCAGCATCTCTCTCTCTGCACTGACTGTGCAGGTCAGAGGGCGCGATGACGCATATAGTGTGCGCGCCGCCCTCTGCCTGATCAGTCAGTGCGGAGAGACGCCGGGACGGGACGATGAGGAGCTGCAAGCAAGACAGGTGAGTATGTGTTTTATTATTTTTATTGCAGCAGCAGCACAGCTATGGGGCAATAATGGACGGTGCAGAGCACTATATGGCACAGCTATGGGGCAATTATGAACGGTGCAGAGCACTATATGGCACAGCTATGGGGCAATAATGGTGCAGAGCACTATATGGCACAGCTATGGGACAATAATGGTGCAGAGCACTATATGGCACAGCTATGGGGCAATTATGAACGGTGCAGAGCACTATATAGCACAGCTATGGGGCAATAATGGTGCAGAGCACTATATGGCACAGCTATGGGGCAATAATGAATGGTGCAGAGCACTATATGGCACAGCTATGGGGCAATAATGGTGCAGAGCACTATATGGCACAGCTATGGGACAATAATGGTGCAGAGCACTATATGGCACAGCTATGGGGCAATTATGAACGGTGCAGAGCACTATATGGCACAGCTATGGGGCAATTATGAACGGTGCAGAGCACTATATGGCACAGCTATGGGGCCATAATGAACGGTATGGAGCATCTATTTTTATTTTTGAAATTCACCGGTAGCTGCTGCATTTTCCACCCTAGGCTTATACTCGAGTCAATAAGTTTTCCCAGTTTTTTGTGGCAAAATTAGGGGGGTCGGCTTATACTCGGGTTGGCTTATACTCGAGTATATACGGTAGATAAGTGACATAACATCTGTCAGGGAGTGTATGAGTCTGTACTAGCCTAGTACCATGTGAGTCAGTACTATGTGAGTCAGTATCATATCAATAATGTACCATGTGAGTCAGTACTATGCAAGTATTATGTGAGTTAGTTCAATGCAAGTACTATGTAAAGTACAATTACTCTGAAGGCCAAATTATATGATATGATACTTTGAGTATCAGAGCAATGATTCAGTAATTTGAGTCAGTACTATTCATGTGCTATATGAACCAGTAACATGCAAATACTATGTACTGTAAGTACTATGCAATTACCCTGTAAGTCAGTACCATTTAAGTACCATGTGAGTCAGTACTACAGTATGTAAGTCAGTGCTATGAGGCATTGTTATGCAAGTACTATGTGAGTCATTACCATTCAAGTACTATGTAAGTACTATACAATTGCTCTGTGAATCAAATATAATATAATACTTTCAATATCAGTACCATTTACATAAAATTGTTTAACCCCTTAACCCCCGGAGGTATTTTTGGTTTTGCGCTTTCGTTTTTTGCTCCCCTTCTTCCCAGAGCCATAACTTTTTTATTTTTCCTTCAATATGGCCATATGAGGGCTTGATTTTTGCAGGACGAGTTGTACTTTTGAATGACACCATTGATTTTACCATGTTGTGTACTATAAAATGGGAAACAAATTCCAAGTCCTGTGAAATTGCCAAAAAAAGTGCAATCCCACACTTGTTTTTTGTTTGGCTTTTTTGCTAGGTTCACTAAATGCTAAAACTGACCTGCCATTATGATTCTCCAGGCCATTACAAGTTCATAGATAAAAAAGAACCTAGACATGTTTGGTGTCTAAGTGGTGAAAAAAAAATCCAAACGGTGCTAAAAAAAAATAAATTGTGCAATATTCCGATACCCGTAACGTCTCCATTTTTCGTGATCTCGGGTTGAGTGACGGTTTATTTTTTGCATGCCGAGATGGCGTTTTTAATTATACCATTTTGGTGTGGATATGTTCTTTTGATCGTCCGTTATTGCATTTAAATGCAATGTTGTGGCGACCAAAAAACTTAATTCTGGCATTTTGACTTTTTCTCGCTACGCCATTTAGCGATCAGGTTAATCCTTTTTTTTTAGCAATAGTTTGGGGTGATTCTAAAAGCGGAGATACCAAATATGTGTATGAGTGATTTTTTTTATTATTGTTTTATTTTGGATTGAGCGAAAGGGGGTGATTTGAACTTTTATATTTTCTTTATTTTTGTATATTTTTAAAAACTTTTTTTACTTTTGGCATGCTTCAATAGTCTCCTTGGGGTAAATAGCCGTGGATGGAACGCGATTCCACCCGCGACTATTCCGAGCACAGGTCAGCTGTTCAAAACAGCTGACATGTACCGGGAAAGATGTGGGCTCAGTGCCAGAGCCCACATCAAAGGGAGGGTGTCTGACATCGGCGTACTAGTACGCCAGGATGTCAGAAAGGGGTTAATCTGAAAAAAATAAAGGTAATGATTTATACTATAACACTATATCATTATTAGAGATTAGATGACACCTGGATGTTTGTGTCCAGCGGGTTCGACTGAACATTTACAAAAAGTTTGGGTTCGAGTACCAGAACAGTACCCGGACCTCATTCAGGTGAATGGAGGGCCCAAACATCCAGTGTTTGCCACACTGTCATGTGCATGACAGCAAGGCAAACACCACTTCTGATTGGCGCAGTAACATCATCGACGCAGGTCAGACAGCCGCGGCTCCCACGCTGTCAATGGGATTTTACCTCCTGTCACTGGTGTCAGCTGATGGGACTGCTCCCATCAGCCGACGCTTGCTGCCACTAATAACAGTGAGCAGAAGCATCTGATGGGAGTATATATAACTATAGGTGTCTTATAGATGCCTCTCTCTCTTACTTTTTTCGGCTGAATAAAAATACAAATACTGTACATATAAAACATGGCTAGATGTCAAAAGATCTTATAAATGTGGTTCACACCCATGTAAAACTTGTACCCATACGAATAAAACCACCACTTTCTCCTCCAAATCGTCAGGTTCTACCTTTTCAATTATAAGTTATATCAACTGCAACACAGCAACACAGAAGGTGTTGTCTACCTTATAGAGTGCACATTGTGCAACCTACAATATGTGGGTTGCACTATAGGGCAGTTGAAGAAGCGAGTGAGGAGACATCTTTCTGATGCCAACAATCAGACTTCACACAATATATCTGCGGTATCTAAACATTGTAAAAATACACATGGGGTAATATCAGTTTCCTTTCAGTCATAGGTATAGAAAAAGTGGTTAAACCGTTCAGAGGTGGAGATATGAGAAGAAAACCATTAAATACTGTAGTGAGTCATATTGGATATTCAAGTTACAGGCAAGGATTCTGCAAGGCATGAACGTGCGAAAAGATCTCATACTTCAGTACGATCTATAAGATATATATTTTTTTTTTGCTTAATGTGTTTTTTTCGTGTTTAATTATGCATTGGAATAAGAGTCTGTCTCATCCATGGTATTATTTATTTTGTGGTTGCATAAATTTTTTTTTCCATGTTTGATTTACTATCAGTATGGCTATGCATTGGAATAAGAGTGTTTCATTCATGGTATTATTTTGTGTCTGTGTAAGCAGGTACTGGGATGCAGGAACAGAGGGAATGCAGAGCAAGGGTTAACAGTAATGCAATTTAATTATAACAATAGGGAAAACTCCATGCAGGGAGACGACAGGTAATTAACAAATGAGATTGCAATATAACACAACAGTCTTGATATTAAACTTATCGTGATTCCAATGTTCCTCAGCCGCATTTAGTCCGATGAGGGTTGTAGTACCAGCATCTTCAGGCATTGTCTGCCAGTATACTACTTAGCTTCTGGCTGCAACGGGTGGTCTCCGGTGTTGAGACTCTAGTCCACTAATCCATAGAGCAGAAGGGGGTAACACTGTGGAAGTCTCTACCTGGTATGTGCTCCGCCGCACGCCTGTCCACACAGGGGAATACTGCACATGATCTGACACCTGGCAACCGTTCCTTGCTGCGATCACCTCACACTGCCCCACACTCTGCACGCTCCCTGTTTCCGTAGGGCCCTCACATAACCCCGGATGGGTCGCAGCTCCATGCTCCCTCTGTGTCTACAGAGCGTGGCGCACACCTGTCTGTACTCTCTGCTGGCAGGAAACTTCTGACTCTTTCCACGCTTCCTGCTCTGTCTTCCCGCTGCTCACCACGCCCCCTCTCACCAGGTCTACAGTCCTGTCCAGTCCCCCATCCTTTCCCCTGGCAACACTGGACGCAGCCCTGACAGTTCTGGACCCGGCATCACACTGGTACCCGCAGCCCAGTCTTCCTCCTGGCACTCCCGCCCTCTTTTAACTTGCCATTCCAGAGGCGAGAGCTTCTTCATCAGACGCCCACACTCTTCCACTCCTTGAATAATATGCTGCCAAATAAATTGGTTCTGTTCATAATGAGTGGGAGGTACTCCAGCGGTTGTTTGCTCTGACCGGCTTAAATCAGGTTGACTGATAGGAGACGGGAGAACATTTTGGTCCAATGAATCTGCCGTCCCTGCTGCTTCAGGCCTGGGCACTTTTCTGGGAAAGGTGGACAGTGAATTATTCAAGTATGGGGCTGAGGCATGTGACTCTTCCTCATCACAGTCGAGAACCATTAGATTGGGTGCTTCGGCGATGCCCAGCAATCTTTCTCCTTCCTCAGGTCCCTGCGACAAACAGGGCTGCAACATGCTGTGATGAACTATTCGGGTAGCTGCTTCTCCTTCTCGTTCAGGTTAAACTTCATACACCGGCCCATCAGAGCCGACTCGGGCCTTCACTCGATGCAGAGTCTTCTCCCATCGATGGTCCAATTTTCCCCAGGGCCGCTTGTCGCGGATCAACACCCGATCGCCTGTTCTCAGAGCTGTGCCTCGAGTGGGTGGCATTTCACGGTGCTGGAGTTCCTGGAACTTCGTCTCTACGAGTCGGTGAAGAGTCTGGAGTAGATGTCGGTGTTCCTGAACCCAGGAAGACATCCCCATCCATGGGTAGTCTTCTTTTCGGTCTAACTCCAGCTCAGTGATCTCTCGTGCCTTTTGGCCGAACAGCAAGGTATACGGGGTGTATCTGGTTGTACTGTGCACCCGATTGTTGTACACCCACACCAGTTCGGTCACGAACTCAGGCCACCATATTTTCCGATCTTCCTCCAATTTCAGAAGCATTGGGATCAACATCCAATTGAAGCACTCACAACTCCATTCCCCTGAGGATGATAGGGCATAGTCCTTGACTTCTCAGTCCGGTACAAACGATGTAACTCCTCCATCACTCGACTTTGGAAGCAAGCACCTTAATCAGAATGGATCCGTTTTGGGCAGCCATCCACCCGGATGAAGTCTCGAGAAATGGCCTGCGCAGGTGATTCAGCAGTCTGGTCTCAGTTCGGAGTCACTACAGTGAACTTGGTGAAGTGATCGGTCATCACCACACAATGTTCATATCTGAGATGTGCCGGACCTACGGCTAAGTAGTCGATCATCAATAGCTCTAGGGGGACAGAAGTCACGATGGTCTGCATCAGGGTTTGCTGCTCTGGAGGTTTGGCTAGTTCACAGTTCCGACATTTTTGACAGGCCTCATCTACATCTACTGCAGATCTCAGGCGAGGGTGATATACCAGCTTCTGCAACCACTGAAACGTCTTCTCCGGACCAAAGTGGGCCCCCCTCTCATGGGCCTCTGTGGCCACCACATGGTTCATCTTTTCAGGGAGCATTACTTGCCAACTGACCCCAATTCTCGGACTAGCTGTACTTTTCTGTACAGCAATCCATCTTCCAACTGAAGCCTTTCCCACTGTCTCAGGATCTGCAGGGCCCCCGGGGACAGAGTATCTCTCTCTTGCCGGCTGGGAAATTGCTACAGGGCCATCCACTGTCTCAGCTGGGCAAGTTCTTCATCTGCTTGCTGAAGTTGCACCCTGTCATCCCGAGGTTGTCCAAGCACTAGTGTTGAGCGATACCGTCCGATACTTGAAAGTATCGGTATCGGAAAGTATCGGCCGATACCGGCAAAGTATCGGATCTAATCCGATACCGATACCCGATACCAATACAAGTCAATGGGACTCAAGTATCGGACGGTATTCCTGATGGTTCCCAGGGTCTGAAGGAGAGGAAACTCTCCTTCAGGCCCTGGGAACCATATTAATGTGTAAAAGAAAGAATTAAAATAAAAAATATTGCTATACTCACCTCTCCGACGCAGCCTGGACCTCACCGAGGGAACCGGCAGCGTTCTTTGCTTAAAATGCACGCTTTTACTTCCTTCCGCGACGTCACGGCTTGTGATTGGTCGCGTGCCGCCCATGTGGCCGCGACGCGACCAATCACAGCAAGCCGTGACGTAATTTTCAGGTCCTCAATGCCTAATTCTAGGCATTCAGGAATTTAAAATTATGTTCAGGCTTGTGATTGGTCGCGTCGCGGTCACATGGGCGACGCGACCAATCACAAGCCGTGACGTCACGGGAGGCAGGAGACGCGCGCATTTTTAAAATTACGTCACGGCTTGTGATTGGTTGCGTGCCGCCCATGTGACCGCGACGCGACCAATCACAGCAAGCCGTGACGTAATTTCAGGTCCTGATGCCTATTTCTGCATTGAGGACCTGAAATTACGTCACGGCTTGCTGTGATTGGTCGCGTCGCGGTCACATGGGCGGCACGCAACCAATCACAAGCCGTGACGTAATTTTAAAAATGCGCGCGTCTCCTGCCTCCCGTGACGTCACGGCTTGTGATTGGTCGCGTCGCCCATGTGACCGCGACGCGACCAATCAGAAGCCGGAACGTAATTTTAAATTCCTGAAAGCCTAGAATTAGGCATTGAGGACCTGAAAATTACATCACGGCTTGCTGTGATTGGTCGCGTCGCGGCCACATGGGCGGCACGCGACCAATCACAAGCCGTGACGTCGCGGAAGGAAGTAAAAGCGCGCATTTTAAGCAAAGAACGCTGCCGGTTCCCTCGGTGAGGTCCAGGCTGCGTCGGAGAGGTGAGTATAGCAATATTTTTTATTTTAATTCTTAATTTTACACATTAATGTTGTTTCGATACCGATACCCGATACCACAAACGTATCGGATCTCGGTATCGGAATTCCGATACCCGCAAGTATCGGCCGATACCCGATACTTGCGGTATCGGAATGCTCAACACTACCAAGCACCCATTCTCCAGCTGCTTCTCCGATCTGTCCCTGCGTCGCCACCAATGACTTAGCAAGGTCCTGAAACCAGGAATCTCTGCTGTGTCCAATTCTTCATCTCAGTCGTCTTCAGGCCGCTCATGAGTCACTTGCAAGAGAGCATTGGTGTGTGTTCTCAGCCCCGGCCCAATAAGCGATCTTGTAGCGGTACTTCACCATGCGGGCCACCCATCATTGTTCCAGGGCCCCCAATTTTCAGTTTTCCAGGTGGGCGAGGGGATTATTATTGGTACACACCAAGACTTCAGACCCCAACAAATACTCTGCGAACTTTTCGGTCATTGCCCTCACCAACACCAGCAGTTCCAACTTGAAAGAGCTGTAGTTATCCGGGTTTCGTTCCAAGTCGTGGAGAGATCGGCTTGCATACACTATCTCTAATTTTTTTCCTTCCTGCATTTGTGATAGAATGGCCCCCAGACCATGTAGGCTCCCATCAGTGTGGAGGATGAGGGGCTGTGAGGAATATGCGTTGGTGAGTATTGAGACCTCTGTCAAGGCCATTTTCAAGGCTCTGAAGGCTTCCTCCTGACTGCTTCTCCATTGAATAGCTCGATTCTTTGAACCAGATGGCACTCTCTTTTGTAGTTCCAGCAGCCGGTTAGCAATATGGGTGAAATGTTTTACAAACCTTCAGTAGTACCCGGTAAGCCCCAAGAAGGCCCGAACATCTTTCACTGTTGTCAGGGTGGGCCATTCTTGCTATCCTTTCACGCGCCGGTCTCACTCCTTCGGTGGATACGATGTGTCCCAGGTACTTAATTTGTTGGTGAAAAAGGTGACATTTTTGGGGCTTCACTTTCAGACCGTGACTC
Source organism: Ranitomeya variabilis (assembly GCF_051348905.1). NCBI lineage: Eukaryota > Metazoa > Chordata > Amphibia > Anura > Dendrobatidae > Ranitomeya > Ranitomeya variabilis. The sequence continues at coordinate 655,964,211 of NC_135232.1, read as the reverse complement.
TGAAGCCGACTCAACAGCCACCGAAGATGTTCCTCAAAAGTGGCCGCATAGACAATGATATCATCAAGATAGATGAATGTTGCTTCGAAATTGACATCTCCTAAGCACCTTTCCATCAGCTGAAACACCCGGGAGCATTAGTCAGGCCAAAAAGCATCTTATTAAACTTGTACAATCCCATGGGCAGTATGAATGCCGTCTTCAACAGGTCATGCTCAGCCATGGGCACCTGCCAATACCCGCTGGCCAGATCCAGGGACGAAAAGTACTCTGCCTTCCCTAAGGCAGACAAAGATTCCTCAACCCTGGGCAATGGCTAGGAGTCCCGCACCGTACAAGCATTCAGCCATCTGTAATCAACACAGAAGCGCAGTGTTCCATTCTTTTTCTGGACTAAAACAATAGGGGCCACCCACTGGCTCTGACTCTCACATACGACTCCACTCTTCATCATGTGAGCCAGCATTTCCTTTGCATTGTTATACATCTGAGGCGGTATCTGTTGATATCTCTCCAGAACTGGGTCAGCATTGCCCATAGGGATTTCATGGGTGATGGTGGTGGTGCACCCAACGTCATCTTCATGGTGAGCGAAGACCCCCTGGCAGCGCTCCAATACAGCTTCCACTTGTTGCACCTGTTGTGGTGAGAGTCCCTTCAATTCAGCCTGCATATGCTCCAAAATTCGACAACCCTCCTTCATGCTTTAAAGCGGCTGCTCTGGTGTCATTGTAACGGCTACAGTCCATGGATTTTCTTGCTTTACTGCCAACTGTATGGCCTTCGGTTGCATAAACTCTTGCGGCATTCCCAGTACCTGCGCCACTTCACTCTTGGGCAGGAGAGTAAGATTGTCTTCCCCCAGGTTGACGCACCGCACCACAACATTACCATCATGGAAGGTGGCTAATGTCAAACCAACGAGGAGACCGGAGGGTATCTGCTCCACTGATATTGGCTCTATCTGCGCTTCCACCCCTTCAAGGGGCGTACAGGCATGTACTGGCATTGTGAGCACAGTCTGACCTGGCGGTAGGATGTGTTTAGTAGCTGCAGGAACAATCACCTTCCCCAGAACCTTCCTGTCACTTGACTTTTCCTGGGCCTGGGCAGCCCGTATCAGTTGCTGAAATACCTTTCTTTGGGGGGTTCGCAGACTCTAACGATGCAAGAAGGCCTCCTGCAGCTTACTGATCAGAAGTGTTCCAATTCCCTTTAATACATTCATCCCAAGAGTCACCGCAGACCCACGGCCGGTGACTAAAACGACCCCTTTGCGTCCCACATCCTTTCCACACACCTTAATCTCAATCCATACCACCCCTGCGACCGGGATGGGCAACTGGTTTGCAGCCATTAGTCTGATCACTGGGCCCCATTCTGTCTGCGACACTTCTGGAAAATGATGTCTAAAATAGGCTTCTGGCATGGTGGTCACTTGTGATTCAGTATCGATCAAGCAACGGACAGCTTGTTCATTCACTTCAGCCCAGATGGTGGGGCTTGTGGAGATTAAACTTTCAGGACTACCTTCTCTCCTCCTTGGTCTCTCCGGGCGGCATCCCACAGCCACAGAGCCCACTAGTTTAACAGCTGCCGAGGTAGGGACCACCCGTCTCACATATTATCAGGCATAGTGTACAGTATTTCCGCACCTAAAACAAGTTGGGCTCCATTCTGTATGGAATTGTCCCACTCTCTGGCGACATTCGATGAACAAGTGGGACTTGGAATCACTCCCGTCTCTGGGCGTATCTTGGGCTGCGGTAGGGGCTCTTCTGAGGCTGGACCATTCTTCCCGCATTTCTCGTATTTCTTCCAGATCTCCCGGGCCCATTCTGCCTCAGCAGTGGGTGAGGCGGGTACCTCATTACTCCGGACCATCCCTGCCAAGGCTGCTGTCCCCTGCTCTTGCTCCCTCACGCACGCTTTCGTCCCAAGGAAGGTCATGCACGGATTGATATGCAGGCGCTCCCGCAAAGCTTGCTTGAGCAAGCACCCTTCAGGCCCGCCAAAAATTGGTCCCTCAATATCACATCAGGAGGCCCCACTCCTATTGCCCCCACATCATCCCATTTGGCAAATAGATGCATGCACCTCTTGTAAGGCATTCATGTATTAACCCCTTTAACCCCAAGGGTGGTTTGCACGTTATGACCGGGCTAATTTTTACAATTCTGACCACTGTCCCTTTAAGGTTATAACTCTGGAGCGCTTCAACAGATCCTGATAATTCAGACACAGTTTTCTCGTGACATATGTTACTTCATGAAAGTAGCAAAATTTCTTTGATATTACCTGCGTTTATTTGTGAAAAAGACAGAAATTTGGCAAAAATTTGGAAAATTTTGCAATTTTCCAACTTTGAATTTTTATGCCCTTAAATCACAGAGATATTTCACACAAATACTTAAAAAGTAACATTTCCCACATCTCTACTTTACATCAGCACAATTTTGGAACCAAATATTTTTTTGTTAGGGAGTTCTAAGGGTTGACCAGCAATTTCTCGTTTTTACACCACCATTTTTTTTTAGGGACCACATCACATTTGAAGTCATTTTGAGGGGTCTATATGATAGAAAATAACCATGTGTGATACCATTCTAAAAACTGCACCCCTCAAGGTGCTCAAAACCACATTCAAGAAGTTTAGTAACCCTTCAGGTGTTTCACAGGAATTTTTGGAATGTTTAAAAAAAAAAAAGAACATTTAACTTTTTTTCACAAAAAATTTACTTCAGCTCCAATTTGTTTTATTCTACCAAGGGTAACAGGAGAAAATGGACCCCAAAAGTTGTTGTACAATTTGTCCTCAGTACGCCGATACCCCATATGTGGGGGTAAACCACTGTTTGGGTGCAAGGCAGAGCTCGGAAGGGAAGGAGAGCCGTTTGGCTTTTCAATGCAAAATTGGCTGGAATTGAGATGGGACGCCATGTTGCGTTTGGAGAGCCCCTGATGTGCCTAAACATTGAAACCCCCCACAAGTGACACCATTGTGGAAACTGTACCCCCCAAGGAACTTATCTAGATGTGTGGTGAGCACTTTGACCCACCAAATGCTTCACAGAAGTTTATAATGCAGAGCCGTAAAAATAAAAATCATATTTTTTCACAAACATGATCTTTTTGCCCCAAATTTTTTATTTTCCCAAGGGGTAGCAGAAGAAATTGGACCCCAAAAGTTGTTATGCAATTTGTCCTGAGTATGCTGATACCAGAAATGTGGGGATAAACCACTGTTTGGGCACATGGCAGAGCTCGGAAGGGAAGGAGCGCTGTTTGGAATGCAGACTTAGATGGAATGGTCTGCAGGCGTCACATTGCATTTGCAGAGCACCTAATGTACCTAAACAGTAGAAACCCCCCCACAAGTGATCCCATATTGGAAAACTAGACCCCCCAAGGAACTTATCTAGATAGGTTGTGAGAGCTTTGAACCCTCAAGTGTTTCACTACAGTTTATACCGCAGAGCCGTGAAAATAAAAATTCTTTTTTTTTTCACAAAAATTATTATTTAGCCCCCAGTTTTGTATTTTCCCAAGGGTAACAGATGAAACTGGACCCCAAAAGTTGTTGTCCAATTTGTCCTGAATATGCTGATACCCCATATGTGGGTGGAACCACCGTTTGGGCGAATGGCAGAGCTCGGAAGGGAAGGAGCACCATTTGAAATGCAGACTTAGATGGATTGGTTTGCAGGCATCACATTGCATTTGCAGAGCCCCTGATATACCTAAACAGTAGAAACCCCCCCACAAGTGACCCCCCATGGAACTTATCTAGATGTGTTGTGAGAACTTTAAACCCCCAAGTGTTTCACTACAGTTTATAATGCAGAGCCTTGAAAATAAAAAATCATTTTTTCCCACAAAAAGGGTTTTTCAGCCTCCCAAATTTTTATTTTCCCAAGGGTAACAAGAGAAATTGGACCCCAAAAGTTGTTGTCCAATTTGTCCTGAGTACGCTGATACCCCATATGTTGGGGTAAACCCCTGTTTGGGCGCACGTGAGAGCTCGGAAGGGAAGGAGCACTGTTACTTTTTCAACGCAGAACTGGCTGGAATTGAGATCGGACGCCATATCGCGTTTGGAGAGCCCCTGATGTGCCTAAACAGTGGAAACCCCCAATTCTAACTGAAACCCTAACCCAAACACACCCCTAACCCTAATACCAACCATAAATGTAATCCAAACCCTAACCCAACCCTAGCCCCAACCCTAGCCCCAACCCTAACCCTAGCCCTAACCCTAGCCCCAATGGGAAAATGGAAATATATTCATTTTTTTAATTTTATTATTTTTCCCTAACTAAGGGGGTGATAAAGGGGGGTTTGATTTACTTTTATAGACAGTTTTTTAGCGGATTTTTATAATTGGCAGCTGTCACACACTAAAAGACGCATTATATTGCAAAAAATAGTTTTTGCGTCTTCACATTTTGAGAGCTATAATTTTTCCATACTTTGGTCCACAGAGTCATGTGAGGTCTTTTTTTTTTTTTGCGGGAAGAGTTGACGTTTGTATTGGTACCATTTTTGGGCATGTGACATTTTTTGATCGCTTTTTATTCTGATTTTTGTGAGGCAGAATGCCCAAAAACCAGCTATTCAATAATTTCTTTTTTTTGGGGGGGGGTGTTTATACCGTTCCGCGTTTCATAGAATTGATAAAGCAGTTTTATTCTTCGGGTCAGTACGATTACAGCGATAGCTCATTTATATCATTTTTTTATGTTTTGGCACTTTTATACGATAAAAACTATTTTATATAAAAAATAATTGTTTTTGCATCACTTTATCCTGAGGACTATAACTGTTTTATTTTTTCTTTGACACTGTATCGCAGTTTGTTTTTTGAGGGACAAGATGATGTTTTTAGCGGTGCCATGGTTATTTATATCCGTATTTTTGATCGCGTTGTTTTTTGCCTCGTTTTTTTTTTTTTACCGCGTTCACTGAAGGGGTTAACTAGCGGGACACTTTTGTAGGTGGGGTCGTTACGGACGCAGTGATACTAAATATGTGTACTTTTATTGTTTTGTTTTTTTTATTTAGATAAAGAAATGTATTTATGGGAACAATATATATATTTTTTCTTTATTTAGGATTTTTTTTACACATCTGAATATTTTTTTTTACACTATAACATTGCCCCAGGGGGGGCATCATGTTATAGTGTCAGATCGCTGATCTGACACTTTGCACAGCACTGTGTCAGATCAGCGATCTGACATGCAGGGCTGCAGGCTTACCAGCGCTTGCTCTGAGCAGGCGCTGGTAAGCCACCTCCCTGCAAGACCCAGATGGATCCGGGGCCTGCAGGGAGAAGGAGGTAGGAGACCCTCGGAGCAACATGATCACATCGCGTTGCTCCGAGGGTCTCAAGGAAGAGTGCAGGGAGCCCCCTCCCTGCGCGATGCTTCCCTATACCGCCGGAACACTGCGATCATGTTTGATCTCGGTGTGCCAGGGGTTAATGTGCCAGGGGCGGTCCGTGACCGCTCCGAGCACATAGTGCCAGATGTCAGCTGCGATAGTCAGCTGACACCCGGTCGCGATCGGCCATGCTCCCCCAGTGAGCGCGGCCGATTGCATATGACGTACTATTCTGTCGGTGGTCAGACGGGCCCACCCCACCTCGACGGGATAGCACGCCATATGTCAGAAAGGGGTTAAGTCACTTATTCCCCCTCCCTCTGAATGTGGCGAAACATCCGCAATTACCCTACATTGGTAGGATCCCCATGCATCTCTTCCAAAATTTGTAACAATTTGGTCAGAGTGTGCCGTTCATGGGGGAGCTGAAACATTACAGAACATTTAGCCTTTCCATCCTGGGCCATCACAGCAATCTCTGCTTGCATAGCAGGGGTCATAGGGTGCATATTCAACATGCCTTTAACCCATTCAGTCCAGTCCCACAACATATTGCTTCCCGGAAATTTCGGGAGATTGCTGAGCATGGCCCGTAGTGGTAAGCTGGACCTCGGGGCACTCATGACCGATTGTTCTGCTGCCTCTGCATTCATAGACTGCATCCTGCCAACTACACCAAGTGTAAGCAGGTACCGGGATGCAGGAACACAGGGAATGCAGAGCAAGGGTTAACAATAATGCACTTTAATTATAATAATAGGAAAAAACCCACGCACGGAGATGACAGGTAATTAACAATTGGGATTGCAATGTAACACAACAGTCTTGTTATTAAGCTTATCGTGACTCCAATGTTTCTCAGCCGCATGCAGTCCGATGAGGGTTGTAGCACCAGCAACTGCTGGTATGGCGCCTTCAAGTGTTACCCGCCAGCATACAGCCAAGCTTCTGGCGGCAACGAGCTGTCTCCGGTTTTACCTATTGAGCCCCGTCCATAGAGCCACAGGGAGTAACACTGTGGAAGTCTCTACCCGGTATGTGCTCCTCCGCACGCCTGTCCACACAGGGGAATACAGCTCATGATCTGACACCTGGCAACCATTCCTTGCTGCGATCACCTCATGCTGTCTGGCGGTGCGCCCAATACTCTTGGCACTCCCTGTTCCCACGGGACCCTCACGTAACCCCGGAAGGGTCGCAGCTCCATGCTCTCTTTGTGTCTGCAGAGCGCGGCACACACCTGTCTCTTGTCATGGTCTTCCTGGAGTTTCTGTTACGGTCCTTCTAGGGTTAATCCTACGTGGCCTCTCTTTGGTTTGGGTAGGGCTATAAGTGACCGTACTGGTGCTATGCTCGTTGTCAGTGATATGTCCGTTCCTGGCAAAGTAGCTGACTCTTGTATACCTGTGTATATTGCCTGCTTCTGTACGATTTCACTGTGTATGACCTGGTCTGTTTCCCATTTGATATTCATTTTCTGATTCTGTACTTTCTGTGTTACTTTTTGTTCTATCCCAGCTATGTCCCTGAATTCCCGTTTGCCTGTTCCCCTGGTACTGTGTTGCTCTCTCTGGCTTCTGACTCCCAGCTTGCTTCTTACCACTCTATTTGTGTTACCCGCTTGTTTCTGCACTGCCCTCTGGTCTGACCTCAGCTTTACTGACTATTCTCCCAACTCTGCTGGGTCCCACTATCACTGCTAGTAGTTCGGGACCTAGCTCCACCCCCAGTCACTCCTCTAGTGGTCACGTGTTGCAGGTCCTGTTCCTCCTGCAGCACATTTTCAGACGTGTGCACATTACACTGCAGAAACGCCTTGCGTTTCCCCAACACGTCTTTGGACATGCGTACAGTCTCTGGTGATGAGTCTGATACGGTGTCTATCACATTATCACTGACCTCTAAAAGTTTTTCCCTCTTTCTGTGTGGGGTTTTCTGGGACATTAGTGTGTGTTATGGATTCTCTAGATGCAATATCTGAACAGGTTAGCAATCTCACTCAGATGATGCAAAAGCTGTCTGTTGAGCAGAAAACCCTGGCTCAGTCTCAGCAGCAAGTTCAGAAGGAGGTTGCTGCTGCTGCTGTGCAGGGTGCTTTCTCCTATGGGGCTCGGGGTGATGGTGTCGGTGATGTCTCTCCTATCATGCCTGAACTGTTAAATTACCTGACACCTTCTCTAGGGACAAAACAAATTTTGGGTTTTCAGGGAAGAATGTAAGTAATTTTTTTCCCTGCGGCCCTGTTCTTCGGGGGATGAGAGTCAGATGGTGGAAGTCATTATATCATTATTAAGGGAGGCTCCGCAGGCTTGGGCTTTCTCTGTCTCCCTCCCACGGCTCCTGAAAGAGTGTCTGTAGATCGATTTTTTTTTTGAGGCCCTCGTGCACATTTATGATGAGCCTGATCGTGTGTGTTTGGCTGAGGATATGGTTATGAGTGTGGCGCAGGGAAAGTACTCAGCTGAATGGTTCTGTTCAGAGTTCAGGCATTGGGCTGCAGAAGTATCATGGGACGACGCAGCCCTCAGGGGTTTGTTCCACCGGAGCCTATCTGAACGCCTGAAGGACACATTGGCGTTACATCCTCCTCTTGACTCCCTCGAGGATGCCATGACACAGTCTGTCCGCATGGACCGTAGGCTTTGTGCCAGGGGGATGATGTAGCTGGAAACCCCTATTTATTCCAGCAAATATGAAACATCATCAGTTGCTGAACCCATGGAGGTGGGAGCCATTTCATTCAAGGAGGAGAGGAGGCGCCACAGGGAAAAACAGCTATGTTTCTACTGTGGAGCTCAAGGTAACTGGAAAAAGGACTGTCCTTCTTGACCTTCATCTGTCAAGCCGTCAGGAAACGTCTAAGTCTGGGTAACGGTCGAGGAAGTTATCCAGACCCTCAGGTACAATTTTCCTCATTCTCTAAGATTCTACTCCAGGTGGAGCTGGGGTAGACAGTGATCTGTCCTTCACCATGGCCTTCGTTGATTGTGGCTCTACCATCAACCTGATTGACTCTATCTTGGTGACTCAATGTAAGATAGGGACAGTTAGGCTTGAGACTCCAGTCAAAATTGTGGCCATTGACTCCATTCCTCTCACCAAGAAGGGGATCCTCTTTGTCTCAGAGGTCTTCTCACTCAAGGTGGGCCCAGATCATGTTGAAAATATGAGTTTCTTTGTGTTTGACAATTTACCTGCGGGGTTGGTTTTGGGAATGCCTTGGTTACAACGTCATAACCCTGTTATTAATAGGGAGACCGGGGAAATTGTTCAATGGGGGTCAAACTGTACCAACCAATGTTGTAAACCTGTATCCTTAGCTAAACCCTTGAAATCTGTATCTGTGTCATCTGTTGGTCTCGAAGGTATTCCAGAGTACCTGAAATACTTTGAAGACGTGTTCTCTGAAAACGAGGCTGAGGTTCTACCACCACATCGATCTTTTGATTGTGCCATGATTTTATCCCTGGGGCTAAATTGCCCAAGGCCCAGTTGTTTAATCTGTCTGGTCCTGAGTGGCTGACCATGAAGGAGTATATTGCTGAGAGTCTCTTTAAGGGGCATATCCGTCCTTCTGTTTCTCCTGTGGCGGCTGGCTTTTTCTTTGTGAAAAAAAGATGGTGATTTGCGTCCTTGTCTCGACTTTCGGGAACTTAACAAAATCACTGTGAGAAACACATACCCACTCCCTCTCATCCTTGATCTGTGTAACCAATTATCGGAGGCGAAGTGGTTTTCTAAATTGGATTTACGGGGAGCCTATAATTTGATAAGGGTTCAAGAGGGGGACGAGTGTTATGATCCCAAGTGGCGGAGGATCACAAATAGATCAGCAAGTGATTAAACTAAGGACGAGCTCTAGGGAGATGGTAACTGGACTGATCGCAAATCTGAACCTATCCAAAACAACTAGAGGTAGCCGGTGAACGTGCCTAAAAATTCTTAGACGTCTCGAGCCAGCCTGAGGAACTAGCTACCCCTAAAGAGAAAGAAAGACCTCGCTTGCCTCCAGAGAAATAATCCCCAAAGATATAGAAGCCCCCAACAAATATTAACGGTGAAGTAAGAAGAAGGCACATACATAGGGATGAAATCAGATTCAGCAGAAGAGGCCCACTAGTACTAGAAAGCAGAAAATAGAGCAGGGATCTATGCGATCAATAAAAAACCCTTACAAAATATCCATCCTGAGATTTCAAGAACCCACACACCAACTAACGGTGTGTGGGGAGAAACTCAGCCCACTAGAGCAACCAGCAAGCGAGGGAATTACATTTTAGCAAGCTGGAACAGAAAACATGATAAACACTGCTGATCAAAAAATGAGCAAACAAAACTTAGCTTATCCTGGATGGTGTTGTGAATTTGGATTCTGGGCTCCCCCGGTGGCTACTGGTGGAATTGAACTGGTGTCTTCATCTTCTCTGTTCACCTGTTCCCATCAAGATGTGGGAGTCGCTATATAACCTTGCTGCTCTGTTAGTTGCTTGCCGGTCAACAATGTTATCAGAAGCCTCTCTGTGCTTGTTCCTGCTCCTAGACAACTACTAGATAAGTTGGACTCTTGTCCATGTTTGTTTTTGCATTTTGTTCCAGTTCACAGCTGTAGTTTCGTTACTGTGTCTGGAAAGCTCTTGTGAACGGGAATTGCCACTCTGGTGTTATGAGTTAATGCCAGAGTTTTAAAGTAATTTCTGGATGGTGTTTTTTGATAGGGTTTTCAGCTGACCATGAAAGTGTCCTTTCTGTCTTCTGCTATGTAGTAAGTGGACCTCAAATTTGCTAAACCTATTTTCATACTACGTTTGTTATTTCATCTCAACTCACCGCCAATACATGTGGGGGGCCTCTGTCTCCTTTCGGGGTATTTCTCTAGAGGTGAGCTAGGACTAATATTTTCCTCTGCTAGCTTTATTTAGTCCTCCGGCTGGGCTGGGCATCTAGAATCAACGTAGGCATGCTACCCGGCCACTGCTAGTTGTGCGTTAGGTTTAGTTCATGGTCAGCTCAGTTCCCATCTTCCAAGAGCTAGTTCCTATATATGCTTATGCTATGTTCTCTTGCCATTGAGATCATGACAGTTTGACCGGCCCGCAAAGTGTTAATTGTTTGGGCTGAAGCAGGAGAAAAAGAAGTGTTGAAGGGAAATTTTTTTTTTTTTCCCCTCAGAGTTTGGCTGCCTAGCCCTTAATTGCTATCTAGCTGCTTCTTACCTCCTCTTAACCCTTGAATGGCTCTGTGTCCACCTGTTTGTAATGGATCTTCAGAGTGTAACTGCAGGTTTGAATAATCTCGCCACGAAGGTACAAAATTTGCAAGATTTTGTTTGTCATGCACCTGTATCTGAGCCGAGAATTCCTTTGCCGGAATTTTTCTCGGGGAATAGATCCGGGTTTCAGAATTTTCGAAATAATTGCAAATTTTTGTCTCTGAAATCTCGCTCTGCCGGAGACCCTGCACAGCAGGTCAGGATTGTGATTTCCTTGCTCCGGGGCGACCCTCAAGACTGGGCTTTTTCATTGACACCAGGGGATCCTGCGTTGCTCAATGTGGATGCGTTTTTTCTGGCCTTGGGGTTGCTTTATGACGAACCTCATTTGGAGCTTCAGGCAGAAAAAACTTTGATGTCCCTATCTCAGGGGCAAGATGAAGCGGAAATTTACTGCCAAAGATTCCGTAAATGGTCTGTGCTTACTCAGTGGAATGAGTGCGCCCTGGCGGCGACTTTCAGAGAGGGTCTCTCTGATGCCATTAAGGATGTTATGGTGGGGTTCCCTGTGCCTGCGGGTCTGAATGAGTCCATGACAATGGCTATTCAGATCGATAGGCGTTTGCGGGAGCGCAAACCAGTGCACCATCTGGCGGTGTCCACTGAGAAGTCGCCAGAGAGTATGCAGTGTGATAGAATTCTGTCCCGAAGCGAGCGGCAGAATTTTAGACGGAAAAATGGGTTGTGTTTCTATTGTGGTGATTCTACTCATGTTATATCAGCATGCTCTAAGCGCACTAAAAAGCTTGGTAAATCTGTTTCCATTTGCACCTTACCGTCTAAATTTATTCTATCTGTGACCCTGATTTGCTCTTTGTCATCTATTACCACGGACGCCTATGTCGACTCTGGCGCCGCTTTGAGTCTTATGGATTGGTCCTTTGCCAAACGCTGTGGGTATGATTTAGAGCCTTTGGAGACTCCTATTCCTCTGAAGGGGATTGACTCCACCCCATTGGCTAATAATAAACCACAATACTGGACACAAGTAACTATGCGTATTAATCCGGATCACCAGGAGATTATTCGCTTTCTGGTGCTGTATAATCTACATGATGATTTGGTGCTAGGATTGCCTTGGCTGCAATCTCACAACCCAGTCCTCGACTGGAGAGCTATGTCTGTGTTGAGCTGGGGATGTAAGGGGGCTCATGGGGATGTACCTGTGGTTTCCATTTCATCATCCATTCCCTCTGAAATTCCTGAGTTCCTGTCTGACTATCGTGACGTCTTTGAAGAATCCAAGCTTGGTTCGTTACCTCCGCACCGAGAGTGCGATTGTGCCATAGATTTAATCCCGGGTAGTAAATACCCAAAGGGTCGTTTATTTAATCTGTCTGTGCCTGAACATGCTGCTATGCGAGAATATATAAAGGAGTCCTTGGAAAAGGGACATATTCGTCCATCGTCATCTCCCTTAGGAGCCGGTTTTTTCTTTGTGTCAAAAAAAAGACGGCTCTTTGAGACCATGTATTGATTATCGGCTTTTGAATAAAATCACTGTTAAATATCAATACCCATTGCCGTTGCTGACTGATTTGTTTGCTCGCATAAAGGGGGCCAAGTGGTTCTCTAAGATTGACCTTCGTGGGGCGTATAATTTGGTGCGAATCAGGCAGGGGGATGAGTGGAAAACCGCATTTAATACGCCCGAGGGCCACTTTGAGTATTTAGTGATGCCTTTTGGTCTTTCTAATGCTCCGTCAGTTTTCCAGTCCTTTATGCATGATATTTTTCGCGATTATTTGGATAAATTTATGATTGTGTATCTGGATGATATTCTGATTTTTTCGGATGACTGGGACTCTCATGTCCAGCAAGTCAGGAGGGTTTTTCAGGTTTTGCGGTCTAATTCTTTGTGTGTGAAGGGTTCTAAGTGTGTTTTTGGGGTACAGAGGATTTCCTTTTTGGGATATATTTTTTCCCCCTCTTCCATTGAAATGGATCCTGTCAAGGTTCAAGCTATTTGTGATTGGACGCAGCCCTCTTCTCTTAAGAGTCTTCAGAAATTTTTGGGCTTTGCTAACTTTTATCGTCGATTTATTGCTGGTTTTTCGGATATTGCTAAGCCATTGACCGATTTGACTAAGAAGGGTGCTGATGTTGCTGATTGGTCCCCTGATGCTGTGGAGGCCTTTCGGGAGCTTAAGCGCCGTTTTTCCTCTGCCCCTGTGTTGCGTCAGCCTGATGTTGCTCTACCTTTTCAGGTTGAGGTCGACGCTTCTGAGATCGGAGCTGGGGCAGTGTTGTCGCAGAAAAGTTCTGACTGCTCCGTGATGAGGCCTTGTGCCTTCTTTTCCCGTAAATTTTCGCCCGCTGAGCGGAATTATGATGTTGGGAATCGGGAGCTTTTGGCCATGAAGTGGGCTTTTGAGGAGTGGCGCCATTGGCTTGAGGGGGCCAGACATCAGGTGGTGGTATTGACTGACCACAAGAATTTGATTTATCTTGAGACCGCCAGGCGCCTGAATCCTAGACAGGCGCGCTGGTCATTATTTTTCTCTCGGTTTAATTTTGTGGTGTCATACCTACCGGGTTCTAAGAATGTTAAGGCGGATGCCCTTTCTAGGAGTTTTGAGCCTGACTCGCCTGGTAACTCTGAGCCCACAGGTATCCTTAAGGATGGAGTGGTATTGTCAGCCGTTTCTCCAGACCTGCGGCGGGCCTTGCAGGAGTTTCAGGCGGAGAGACCTGATCGTTGCCCACCTGATAAACTGTTTGTTCCTGATGATTGGACCAGTAGAGTCATCTCTGAGGTTCATTCTTCTGCGTTGGCAGGTCATCCTGGCATTTTTGGTACCAGGGATTTGGTGGCAAGGTCCTTCTGGTGGCCTTCCCTGTCACGAGATGTGCGAGGCTTTGTGCAGTCTTGTGACGTTTGTGCTCGGGCCAAGCCTTGTTGTTCTCGGGCTAGTGGATTATTGTTGCCCTTGCCTATTCCTAAGAGGCCTTGGACGCACATCTCGATGGATTTTATTTCAGATCTGCCTGTTTCTCAGAAGATGTCTGTCATCTGGGTGGTGTGTGACCGTTTTTCTAAGATGGTCCATTTGGTTCCTCTGCCCAAGTTACCTTCTTCTTCCGAGTTGGTTCCTCTGTTTTTTCAAAATGTTGTTCGTTTGCATGGTATTCCTGAGAATATCGTTTCTGACAGAGGGACCCAATTCGTGTCTAGATTTTGGCGGGCATTCTGTGCTAGGATGGGCATAGATTTATCTTTTTCGTCCGCTTTCCATCCTCAGACGAATGGCCAGACCGAGCGGATTAATCAGACCCTGGAGACATATCTGAGGTGTTTTGTGTCTGCTGACCAGGATGATTGGGTTGCTTTTTTGCCATTGGCGGAGTTCGCTCTCAATAATCGGGCCAGCTCTGCCACTTTGGTGTCCCCGTTTTTCTGTAATTCGGGGTTTCATCCTCGATTTTCCTCTGGTCAGGTGGAATCTTCGGATTGTCCTGGAGTGGATGCTCTGGTGGAGAGATTGCATCAGATCTGGGGGCAGGTGGTGGACAATTTGAGGTTGTCCCAGGAGAAGACTCAGCTTTTTGCCAACCGCCACCGTCGTGTTGGTCCTCGGCTTTCTGTTGGGGATTTGGTGTGGTTGTCTTCTCGTTTTGTCCCTATGAGGGTCTCTTCTCCTAAGTTTAAGCCTCGGTTTATCGGCCCGTATAAGATATTGGAGATTCTTAACCCTGTTTCCTTCCGTTTGGACCTCCCTGCATCCTTTTCTATTCATAACGTTTTTCATCGGTCATTATTGCGCAGGTATGAGGTACCGGTTGTGCCTTCCGTTGAGCCTCCTGCTCCGGTGTTGGTTGAGGGTGAGTTGGAGTACGTTGTGGAGAAAATCTTGGACTCTCGTGTTTCCAGACGGAGACTCCAGTATCTGGTCAAGTGGAAGGGATACGGCCAGGAGGATAATTCTTGGGTGAATGCATCTGATGTTCATGCCTCCGATCTGGTTCGTGCCTTTCATAGGGCCCATCCTGATCGCCCTGGTGGTTCTGGTGAGGGTTCGGTGCCCCCTCCTTGAGGGGGGGGTACTGTTGTGAATTTGGATTCTGGGCTCCCCCGGTGGCTACTGGTGGAATTGAACTGGTGTCTTCATCTTCTCTGTTCACCTGTTCCCATCAAGATGTGGGAGTCGCTATATAACCTTGCTGCTCTGTTAGTTGCTTGCCGGTCAACAATGTTATCAGAAGCCTCTCTGTGCTTGTTCCTGCTCCTAGACAACTACTAGATAAGTTGGACTCTTGTCCATGTTTGTTTTTGCATTTTGTTCCAGTTCACAGCTGTAGTTTCGTTACTGTGTCTGGAAAGCTCTTGTGAACGGGAATTGCCACTCTGGTGTTATGAGTTAATGCCAGAGTTTTAAAGTAATTTCTGGATGGTGTTTTTTGATAGGGTTTTCAGCTGACCATGAAAGTGTCCTTTCTGTCTTCTGCTATGTAGTAAGTGGACCTCAAATTTGCTAAACATATTTTCATACTACGTTTGTTATTTCATCTCAACTCACCGCCAATACATGTGGGGGGCCTCTGTCTCCTTTCGGGGTATTTCTCTAGAGGTGAGCTAGGACTAATATTTTCCTCTGCTAGCTTTATTTAGTCCTCCGGCTGGGCTGGGCATCTAGAATCAACGTAGGCATGCTACCCGGCCACTGCTAGTTGTGCGTTAGGTTTAGTTCATGGTCAGCTCAGTTCCCATCTTCCAAGAGCTAGTTCCTATATATGCTTATGCTATGTTCTCTTGCCATTGAGATCATGACAGGATGGACTGGGAGCAAGGTAGTCAGAAGGAATCTGAGTAGCACTGATTACATCGACAGCCGGCCACAAGTGGAAGTAAAACAGAGCTATATAGGAACCTCCCAGAGGATAACGAACCAGCTGATAGCCAGAGACCAGCAGGATAACAAACAAAGCCACCAGGGGGAGCCCAAAGCAAAAGTCACACCATACCACCAGTGACCACAAGAGGGAGCCCGAAAACAGAGTTCACAACAGTACCCCCCCTTAAGGAGGGGTCACCGAACCCTCATGAAAACCCCCAGGGCGATCAGGATGAGCCACATGGAAGGCACGAACCAAATCGGCCGCATGAACATCAGAGGCGACAACCCAAGAATTATCCTCCTGACCATAGCCCTTCCACTTGACCAAATACTGGAGCCTCCATCTAGAAACACGAGAATCCAAGATCTTCTCCACCACGTATTCCAATTCTCCCTCAACCAGCACCGGGGCAGGAGGCTCAACCGGAGGAACCTGTTATGACCCCAATGGCAGAGGGTCTCAAAAGTACATACCAAGTCTGCAAACATAAAAAACCAGCTCATAGGGCAGTGGTAACTGGGCTAACCGTATATCTAATCCTAGCACCACAAATAGCAGCAGCCGGGGAACGTGCCTACGTTGGTTCTAGACGTCTCGCGCCAGCCGGAGAACTAACTAACCCTAGAAGGGAAAAGATAGACCTTTCTTGCCTCCAGAGAAAAGACCCCAAAAGTTGGATACAAGCCCCCCACAAATAATAACGGTGAGGTAAGGAGAAAAGACAAACGTAAGAATGAACTAGATATTTAGCAAAGAGAGGCCCACTGACTAATAGAAGAATATAGTAAGATGACTTATACGGTCAGCAAAAACCCTATCAAAATTTCCACGCTGGATATTCAAGAACCCCCGAACCGTCTAACGGCCCGGGGGGAGAATACCAGCCCCCTAGAGCTTCCAGCAAAATCAGGAATCACATTTAGTACAAGCTGGACAGAAAATAAGAGCAATACAGATAACCAAAAAACAAGGAAGCAGGACTTAGCTTAATTTTGCAATAACCAGGAACAGCAGACAGGAGCAAACAGAAAGGATCTGATTACAACGATGCCAGGCACTGGACTGAGGATCCAGGAAGTTTATATAGCAACACCCCTGGACTAACGACCCAGGTGGGTGCCAAACTGAGGAAAGACAATCCCAGAGTCATATCACTAGTGACCACAAGAGGGAGCCAAAAAAGTCTAATTCACAACAGTACCCCCCCTTTAAGGAGGGGTCACCGAACCCTCACCAGGACCACCAGGGCGATCAGGACGAGCAGCGTGAAAGGCACGAACTAAATCGGCCGCATGCACATCAGAGGCAACCACCCAGGAATTATCCTCCTGGCCATAGCCCTTCCACTTGACCAGATACTGAAGCCTCCGTCTGGAGAGACAAGTATCCAAGATCTTCTCCACCACGTACTCCAATTCGCCCTCAACCAACACCGGAGCAGGAGGCTCAACAGAAGGAACCACAGGCACAACGTACCGCCGCAACAAAGACCTATGGAACACGTTGTGAATGGCAAACGACACCGGAACATCCAAGCGAAAGGACACAGGATTAAGGATTTCCAATATCTTGTAAGGACCGATGAAGCGAGGCTTAAATTTAGGAGAGGAGACCTTCATAGGAACAAATCGAGAAGACAGCCATACCAAATCCCCAACACGAAGTCGGGGACCCACACCGCGGCGGCGGTTGGCAAAACGCTGAGCCTTCTCCTGTGACAACTTTAAGTTGTCCACCACATGATTCCAGATCTGCTGCAACCTATCCACCACGGAATCTACCCCAGGACAGTCAGAAGGCTCCACATGTCCCGAGGAAAAACGAGGATGGAAACCAGAGTTGCAAAAAAAAGGCGAAACCAAAGTAGCGGAACTAGCCCGATTATTAAGGGCAAACTCAGCCAATGGCAAGAAGGTCACCCAATCATCCTGATCTGCAGAAACAAAACACCTCAAATAAGCCTCCAGAGTCTGATTAGTTCGCTCCGTTTGTCCATTATTCTGAGGATGAAAGGCAGACGAAAACGACAAATCAATGCCCATCTTAGCACAAAAGGATCGCCAGAACCTGGAAACAAACTGGGATCCTCTGTCAGACACAATATTTTCAGGAATGCCGTGTAAACGAACCACATTCTGAAAGAACAAAGGAACCAGATCGGAAGAGGAAGGCAGCTTAGGCAAAGATACCAAATGGACCATCTTGGAAAAGCGATCACATACTACCCAGATGACAGACATGCCCTGAGACACCGGAAGATCTGAAATGAAATCCATGGAAATGTGTGTCCAAGGCCTCTTCGGGACAGGCAAGGGCAAGAGCAACCCGCTGGCACGAGAACAGCAAGGCTTAGCTCGAGCACAAGTCCCACAGGACTGCACAAATGACCGCACATCCCGTGACAAAGAAGGCCACCAAAAGGACCTAGCCACCAGATCTCTGGTGCCAAAAATTCCCGGATGCCCTGCCAACACCGAGGAATGAACCTCGGAAATTACTCTGCTGGTCCACTTATCAGGAACAAACAGTCTGTCAGGTGGACAAGAGTCAGGTCTACCAGCCTGAAATCTCTGCAACACACGTCGCAAATCCGGAGAAATGGCTGACAAGATAACTCCCTCTTTGAGAATACCAACTGGTTCTACGACTCCAGGAGAGTCAGGCACAAAGCTCCTTGAAAGAGCATCAGCCTTCACATTCTTTGAACCTGGTAAATACGAGACCACAAAGTCAAAATGGGAGAAAAACAATGACCAGCGGGCCTGTCTAGGATTCAGGCGTTTAGCAGACTCGAGATACATCAGATTTTTGTGATCAGTCAAGACCACCACACGATGCTTAGCACCCTCGAGCCAATGACGCCACTCCTCAAATGCCCACTTCATGGCCAACAACTCCCGATTGCCAACATCATAATTCCGCTCAGCAGGCGAAAACTTCCTAGAGAAAATGGCACATGGTCTCATTACAGAGCAACCAGGGCCTCTCTGCGACAAAACGGCCCCTGCCCCAATCTCAGAAGCATCCACTTCAACCTGAAAGGGCAGTGAGACATCAGGCTGGCACAAAACAGGCGCCGAAGTAAACCGGCGCTTCAACTCTTGGAAAGCTTCCACGGCTGCAGGAGCCCAGTTAGCAACATCAGAACCTTTCTTGGTCATATCCGTCAAAGGTTTAACAACGCTAGAAAAATTAGCGATAAAACGACGGTAGAAGTTAGCAAAACCCAAGAACTTCTGAAGACTTTTAACTGATGTGGGCTGAGTCCAATCATGAATAGCTCGGACCTTGACTGGGTCCATCTCCACCGCAGAAGGGGAAAAAATAAAACTCAAAAAGGGAACCTTCTGTACTCCAAAGAGACACTTTGAGCCCTTAACAAACAAAGCATGCTCACGCAAAACCTGAAACACCATCCTGACCTGCTCTACATGCGAGTCCCAATCATCAGAAAAAAACAGAATATCATCCAGATAAACAATCATAAATTTATCCAGATACTTCCGGAAAATATCATGCATAAAGGACTGAAACACTAAAGGAGCATTAGAGAGCCCAAAAGGCATCACCAAGTACTCAAAATGACCTTCGGGCGTATTAAATGCAGTTTTCCATTCATCTCCTTGCTTAATTCGCACAAGGTTGTACGCACCACGAAGATCTAACTTGGTGAACCACTTGGCACCTTTAATCCGGGCAAACAAGTCCGACAACAGAGGCAAAGGATACTGAAATTTAACAGTGATTTTATTCAGAAGCCGATAGTCAATACAAGGTCTCAAAGATCCGTCCTTCTTGGCCACAAAAAAGAATCCCGCACCAAGAGGGGAAGAAGATGGACGGATATGCCCCTTCTCCAGAGACTCCTTGATATACGAACGCATTGCGGTATGCTCAGGTACAGACAGATTAAATAGTCTTCCCTTAGGAAATTTACTACCTGGAATCAAATCTATGGCGCAATCACAGTCCCTATGAGGAGGCAGAGCACTGGACCTGGACTCGCTGAATACATCCTGATAATCAGACAAATACTCAGGAACTTCCGAAGGAGTAGAGGAAGCAATAGACACCGGCGGGGAATCACCATGAATTCCCTGACAGCCCCAACTTGACACAGACATTGCCTTCCAATCCAAGACTGGATTATGGGTCTGTAACCATGGCAGACCCAAAACGACCAAATCATGCATTTTATGCAGAACAAGAAAACGAATCACCTCCCGATGTTCAGGAGTCATGCACATGGTTACCTGTGTCCAAAACTGCGGTTTATTTTCCGCCAATGGCGTAGCATCAATACCTCTAAGAGGGATAGGATTTACCAAAGGCTCAAGAACAAAACCACAGCGCTTGGCAAATGACAGATCCATAAGACTCAGGGCAGCACCTGAATCCACAAACGCCATAACAGGGTAGGAAGACAATGAGCAAATTAAAGTCACAGACAAAATAAATTTAGGTTGCAAATTACCAATGGCGACAGGGCTAACAACCCTTGTTAGGCGTTTAGAGCATGCTGATATAACATGTGTAGAATCACCACAGTAAAAACACAACCCATTCTGACGTCTATGATTTTTCCGTTCATTTCTAGTCTGAATTCTATCACATTGCATTAAATCAGGTGTTTGTTCAGACAACACCACCAGAGGATTAGCAGTTTTGCGCTCCCGCAAGCGCCGGTCAATTTGAATAGCCAGCGCCATGGAATCATTCAGACTTGTAGGAATGGAGAAACCCACCATCACATTCTTAATGGCTTCAGAAAGGCCATTTCTGAAATTTGCGGCCAGAGCACACTCATTCCACTGAGTAAGCACGGACCATTTCCGAAATTTTTGGCAATACACTTCAGCTTCATCCTGGCCCTGAGAAATAGCCAGCAAGGCTTTTTCTGCCTGAATTTCAAGATTGGGTTCCTCGTAAAGCAATCCGAGCGCCAGAAAAAACGCATCAATATTCGCCAATGCCGGATCTCCTGGCGCTAGCGAGAAAGCCCAATCCTGAGGGTCGCCCCGCAAGAAAGAGATAACAATTTATCTTGCTGAGCTGAGTCTCCAGATGAACGGGGTCTCAGAGATAGAAACAATTTACAATTATTCCTGAAATTCCTAAACTTGAATCGGTCTCCAGAGAACAGTTCAGGAATAGGTATTTTAGGTTCAGACATAGGACTACTGGTAACAAAATCTTGTATGCCCTGCACACGAGCAGCAAGCCGATCCACACTTGTAATCAAGGTCTGGACATTCATGTCTGCAGCAAGCACAAGCCACTCAGAGGTAAAGGGGAGGAACAAAGAAAGGAAAAAAAAAAAAAAAAACTCAGAATTTCCTTTCTTATAATCCCACTTCTGCAATGCATTAAACATTCAACTTTGGCCTGGCATACTGTTGTGACCCCAATGGCAGAGGGTCTCAAAAGTACATACCAAGTCTGCAAACATAAAAAACCAGCTCATAGGGCAGTGGTAACTGGGCTAACCGTATATCTAATCCTAGCACCACAAATAGCAGCAGCCGGGGAACGTGCCTACGTTGGTTCTAGACGTCTCACGCCAGCTGGAGAACTAACTAACCCTAGAAGGGAAAAGATAGACCTTTCTTGCCTCCAGAGAAAAGACCCCAAAAGTTGGATACAAGCCCCCCACAAATAATAACGGTGAGGTAAGGAGAAAAGACAAACGTAAGAATGAACTAGATATTTAGCAAAGAGAGGCCCACTGACTAATAGCAGAATATAGTAAGATGACTTATACGGTCAGCAAAAACCCTATCAAAATTTCCACGCTGGATATTCAAGAACCCCCAAACCGTCTAACGGCCCGGGGGGAGAATACCAGCCCCCTAGAGCTTCCAGCAAAATCAGGAATCACATTTAGTACAAGCTGGACAGAAAATAAGAGCAATACAGATAACCAAAAAACAAGGAAGCAGGACTTAGCTTAATTTTGCAATAACCAGGAACAGCAGACAGGAGCAAACAGAAAGGATCTGATTACAACGATGCCAGGCACTGGACTGAGGATCCAGGAAGTTTATATAGCAACACCCCTGGACTAACGACCCAGGTGGGTGCCAAACTGAGGAAAGACAATCCCAGAGTCATATCACTAGTGACCACAAGAGGGAGCCAAAAAAGTCTAATTCACAACAGGAACCACAGGTACCACATACCTGCGCAACAACGAGCGATGGAACACATTATGAATAGCAAATGATGCCGGGAGGTCCAGACGGAATGACACAGGGCCAAGGACTTCCAGAATCTTATAAGGACCGATAAACCGAGGCTTGAACTTAGGAGAGGAGACCTTCATAGGAACGAAGCGAGAAGACAACCACACCAAGTCCCCAACGCAAAGTCGGGGACCCACACAGCGACGGCGGTTGGCAAAGAGCTGAGCCTTCTCTTGTGACAACTTCAAATTGTCCACCACATGATTCCAAATCTGATGCAACCTATCCACCACAATATCCACTCCAGGACAGTCAGAAGGCTCCACCTGACCCGAGGAAAAACGAGGATGAAACCCCGAATTACAAAAAAAAGGAGAAACCAAAGTAGCAGAACTAGCCCGAATTATTAAGGGCAAACTCGGCCAACGGTAAAAAAGTAACCCAGTCGTCCTGGTCAGCAGAAACAAAACATCTTAAATAAGTCTCCAAGGTCTGATTAGTTCGCTCGGTTTGGCCATTCGTCTGAGGATGGAAGGCCGACGAAAAAGACAATTCAATGCCCAACTTAGCACAAAAGCTCCACCAAAATCTAGACACAAACTGGGATCCTCTGTCAGAAACAATGTTCTCAGGAATCCCGTGCAAACGAACCACATTTTGAAAAAACAGTGGAACTAACTCGGAGGAGGAAGGCAACTTAGGCAAGGGCACCAAATGGACCATCTTAGAAAAACGATCACACACCACCCAGATGACAGACATTCTCTGAGAGACAGGGAGATCTGAAATAAAATCCATGGAAATGTGCGTCCAAGGCCTCTTTGGGACAGGCAAAGGTAACAGCAAACCACTGGCACGAGAACAGCAAGGCTTCGCCCGAGCACAAATTCCACAAGACTGCACAAAGGAACGCACATCCCGTGACAAGGAAGGCCACCAAAAAGACCTGGCCACCAAGTCTCTGGTACCAAATATTCCAGGATGGCCCACCAACACCGAAGAATGAACCTCGGAGATGACTCTGTTGGTCCATCTATCCGGGACAAACAGTCTCTCCGGTGGACAGCGGTCAGGTCTATCCGCCTGAAACTCTTGCAGCACACGTCGCAAATCTGGGGAGATGGCAGACAAAATCACCCCTTCTCTAAGGATACCAGCCGGCTCTGAATCTCCAGGAGAGTCAGGCACAAAACTCCTAGAAAGAGCATCAGCTTTCACATTCTTCGAACCCGGCAGGTACGAGACCATGAAATCAAAACGAGAGAAAAACAACGACCAACGAGCCTGTCTGGGATTCAGCCGCTTGGCCGACTCGAGATAAATCAAATTCTTGTGGTCAGTCAAGACCACCACACGATGTTTAGCTCCCTCGAGCCAATGTCGCCACTCCTCAAATGCCCACTTCATAGCCAACAGCTCCCGATTACCGACATCATAATTCCGCTCGGCAGGCGAAAACTTTCTTGAAAAGAAAGCACATGGCTTCATCACAGAGCCATCGGGGCTTCTCTGCGACAAAACAGCCCCCGCTCCAATCTCGGAAGCATCAACCTCCACCTGGAAGGGAAGTGAGACATCTGGCTGACATAAGACCGGAGCCGAAGAAAACCGACGCTTCAGCTCCCGAAAGGCCTCCACAGCCGCAGAAGACCAATTAGTCACATCAGAACCCTTCTTGGTCAAATCCGTCAAAGGCTTAACAACGCCAGAAAAATTAGCTATGAAGCGACGGTAAAAATTAGCAAAACCCAAGAACTTCTGAAGACTCTTAACAGATGTAGGCTGCGTCCAGTCATGAATAGCCTGAACCTTGACTGGGTCCATCTCAATAGTAGAAGGAGAAAAAATGAAACCCAAAAAAGAAATCTTCTGGACTCCAAAAAGACATTTTGAGCCCTTCACAAATAAAGCATTGTCACGTAGGACCTGAAAGACCATCCTGACCTGCTTAACATGAGACTCCCAATCATCCGAAAAAACAGAATATCATCCAGATACACAATCATAAACTTATCCAGATATTCACGGAAGATGTCATGCATAAAGGACTGAAAGACTGAAGGAGCATTAGAAAGTCCAAAAGGCATCACCAAGTACTCAAAATGGCCTTCCGGCGTATTAAATGCAGTTTTCCATTCATCACCCTGTTTTATACGCACAAGGTTATACGCACCACGAAGAACTATCTTGGTGAACCAACTAGACTCCCTAATGCGAGCAAACAAATCAGTTAACAATGGCAAAGGATACTGAAATTTGACCGTGATTTTATTCAAAAGGCGATAATCAATACAGGGTCTCAGGGAACCATCCTTTTTAGCCACAAAAAAGAATCCTGCACCAAGAGGGGATGAGGACAGGCGAATATGTCCCTTCTCTAAAGACTCCTTTATATAACTCCGCATGGCAGCATGCTCCGGCACAGATAAATTGAAAAGTCGTCCCTTAGGAAACTTACTACCAGGAATCAAATTTATAGCACAATCACAGTCCCTATGAGGAGGTAGAGAATTGAGTTTGGGCTCCTCAAATACATCCTGGTAGTCTGACAAAAACGTAGGGACTTCAGAAGGAGTGGACGAAGCAATTGACACCACAGGAGCGTCACCATGAATTCCCTGACAACCCCAACTTGACACCGACATAGCTTTCCAATCCAGAACTGGATTATGAGTCTGCAACCATGGTAGACCCAACACGACGACATCATGCAAATTATGCAGTACAAGAAAGCGAATCACCTCCCGATGAACAGGAGTCATGCACATGGTCACTTGTGTCCAGTACTGAGGTCTATTCGTAGCCAATGGTGTAGAATCAATTCCCCTTAGTGGAATAGGGAATTTTAATGGCTCCAAATCAAAACCACAGCGCCTGGCAAATGACCAATCCATCAGACTCAGGGCGGCACCTGAATCTACAAAAGCATTAACCGGGTAAGATGACAGGGAACAAATCAGGGTAACAGACAAAATGAACTTAGGCTGTAAAGTACCAATGGTGACAGATTTATCAACCTTTTTTTTGCGCTTAGAGCATGCTGAGATAACATGAGCTGAGTCACCACAGTAAAAGCACAACCCATTTTGCCGTCTATAATTTTGCCGTTCACTTCTGGTCAGAATTCTGTCACATTGCATAGATTCAGGTGTCTGTTCAGAAGACACCGCCAAATGGTGCACAGGTTTGCGCTCCCGCAAACGCCGATCAATCTGAATGGCCAGAGTCATTGACTCATTCAGACCTGCAGGCGTAGGGAACCCCACCATGACATTCTTAATGGCTTCAGAAAGACCTTCTCTGAAATTTGCAGCCAGGGCACACTCATTCCACTGAGTAAGCACCGACCATTTCCGAAATTTCTGGCAGTACACCTCTGCTTCATCTTGCCCCTGCGAGAGGGCCAATAACGTTTTTTCAGCCTGGTTCTCAAGATTAGGTTCCTCATAGAGCAATCCAAGGGCTAGAAAAAACGCATCTACACTAAGCAATGCAGGATCCCCTGGCGCCAATGCGAAGGCCCAATCTTGGGGGTCACCACGCAAAAAGGAAATGATAATCTTAACTTGCTGAACGGCATCACCAGAGGAACGAGGTTTCAAAGAAAGAAACAACTTACAATTGTTCCTAAAATTCAGGAACCTAGATCTATCTCCAGAAAACAACTCCGGAATAGGTATTCTAGGCTCTGACATAGGACTGTGAACAACAAAATCCTGAATACTTTGAACCCTAGCAGCAAGATGATCCAGACTGGAAGCCAAGCTCTGGACATCCATGTCAGCAGCTGAACTCAGAGCCACACCAAGATTAAGAGGAGGAGAGAAGCAGCCCCAGCAGCTAGACACACGGCAACTAAAAAAAAAAAAAAAATTCTCAAGGCTTCTTTTCTCCTGCTTCTGCCATGCAATTAACACTTTAGGGCCGGCTGTACTGTTGTGATCCCAAGTGGCGGAGGATCACAAATAGATCAGCAAGTGATTAAACTAAGGACGAGCTCTAGGGAGATGGTAACTGGACTGATCGCAAATCTGAACCTATACAAAACAACTAGAGGTAGCCGGTGAACGTGCCTAAAAGTTCTTAGACAGATGAGTGGAAGACGGCGTTTCTCACATCAGAAGGTCTTTTTGAGAATCTGATTATGCCGTTTGGCCATTTTCCAAAATTTTATTAGTGTGGTGTTTTATTTACCTTGACGACATCTTAGTTTACTCCTCTGATAGTCAGACCCATTTGCATCATTTACGTACTGTTCTTCAGAGACTCAGGGAGAACTGACCCTTTGCAAAATTGGAAAAAAAAATTTGTTAGTACAAGAACTGTCATTTTTGGGTTTAATTGTTTCTAATGAGGGGTTTCGCATGGATCCCAAGAAGGTGCAGGCTATTAGGGTTTTGGTTCAGCCCTGGGATTTGAAGGGTTTGCAATGCTTCTTGGGGTTCGCAATCTACTACCGGAAGTTCATCATGGGTTTTTCTCAGATGGTTAAGCCGCTTATTGATCTCACGGTTAAGGGGGAAGGTGTAAAAAATTGGTCAACGTCCACTGTAGAATCTTTTTTGAATTTGAAAGAGTGTTTTATGACAGCCCGGTGTTGGTTCAGCCAAATCCATCTGAACCTTTTGTTGTGGAGATTGATGCTTCTGAGGTGGAGGTGGGGGTGGGGGGTGGTTTTGTCCCAGGGACTTGCCACTTTGACCAATGTCAAACCATGTGCTTTCTTTTCCAAGAAGTTCTCTTCAGCAGAGCGAAATTAAGATGCGTGCAATAGAGAACTTCTTGCTGTCAAGTTGGCTTTTGAGGAGTGAAGGCATTTTTTTGGAGGTGGCTGCTCATCCTATTACTGTGGCCATGGATAATAAAAATTAAGCCTACATCGAGTCTGCCAAAAGACTGACTCCCCAGCATGCTCGTGGTTGCTTTTTTTTCCAGGTTTCAATTTCCCATTACATTTCACCCGGGGTCTAAAAATGTTAAGGCGGATGTTTTATCCCAGAGCTTTGATACAGTGTCTCCTCCCGATTCTCCATCCTCCATTCTTCAACATGGAGTGGTTGTGGCCGAGATTTCATCAGAATTGGAGAGATTTTTCATGCCCAGCCTCTTGCTACTAGTTCTAAACCGGTTGGGAAATTGTTTGTCTCAGAACAATTTTGTCTTAGGCTTCTTCGGGAGTTCCATGGATCTGTGTTGAGTGCCCATCCGGGAATTTCGGCCACTCGGAAGGCTGTGGCAAAGGTTTTTTGGTGGCCCTCACTGGTTGCTGATGTCAGGAAATTAATGTCTGCGTGTGAGGTTTGTGCCTGTTCTAAAGGTACCTTCACACGAAGCGACGCTGCAGCGATAGCGACAACGATGCCGATCGCTGCAGCGTCGCTGTTTGATCGCTGGGGAGCTGTCACACGGGTAACCAGGGTAAACATCGGGTTGCTAAGCGCAGGGCCGCGCTTAGTAACCCGATGTTTACCCTGGTTACCAGCGTAAAAGTAAAAAAAACAAACAGTACATGCTCACCTGCGCGTCCCCCAGCGTCTGCTTCCTGACACTGACTGAGCTCCGGCCCTAACAGCAGAGCGGTGACGTCACCGCTGTGCTTTCACTTTCACTTTAGGGCCGGCGCTCAGTAAGTGTCAGGAAGCAGACGCTGGGGGACGCGCAGGTGAGTATGTACTGTTTTTTTTTTTTTACTTTTACGCTGGTAACCAGGGTAAACATCGGGTTACTAAGCGCGGCCCTGCGCTTGGTAACCCGATGTTTACCCTGGTTACCAGTGTAAAACATCGCTGGTATCGTTGCTTTTGCTTTCAAACACAACGATACACAGCGATCGGACGACCAAATAAAGTTCTTGACTTTATTCAGCGACCAGCAACATCACAGCAGGATCCTGATCGCTGCTGCATGTCAAACTAAACGATATCGCTAGCGAGGACGCTGCAACGTCACGGATCGCTAGCGATATCGTTACAAAGTCGTTTCGTGTGAAGGTACCTTAAGAGCTCTCGTTGCCAGCCGCCGGGGGAATTGGTGCCTTTGCCAATTCCTGATAGACCATGGACTCATCTGTCCATGGATTTATTCACCAATCTCCCTTCGTCCAATGGTAATACCATTGTGTGGGTTGTGGTGGACAGATTTTCTAAGCAAGCTCATTTTATACCCTTATCTGCAATGCCCTCAGCAGAAACCTTGTCCAGACTGTTTGTGCAACACGTGGTCCGTCTGCATGGTGTGCCGATGAATGTGGTATCTGACAGAGGGGTGCAGTTTGTGGCCAAGTTTTGGAGGGCATTTTGTAAAAAATTGGGTATTGCTTTGTCTTTTTCCTTGGCTTATCACCCTGAGTCTAATGGGCAAACCGAATGCACTAATCAGTCCCTGGAGCAAATTCTGCGGTGTTTGGCCTCTACCAGGCCAGTAGATTGGTGCGTTGCTTTGCCTTTGGCTGAGTTTGCTTTCAACAGTCGTGTGAGTCAGTCCACTGGTATGTCTCCCTTCCTTGTTAACTATGGGTTTAATCCGCATTTTGGGGAGTTCTCACGCTTGGACTCTGGTTGTCCTGGGGCTGAAGGGACTGTGCAACGTTTGTGGGCTGAGGTCTGTCGAAACATCTCTAAGGCTCAGAGGAGGTATACATTTTTTGCAGACAAGTCAAGGGTCTCAGGTCCCACGTTTCAGGTTGGGGAGAAGGTCTGGTTATCCACATGTAACATAAGGCTCGAGGTTCCCTCTGGCAAGTTGGCTCCGAAGTTCTTTGGTTCGTACGAAATTGTGGAGATTATTAATCCGGTAGCCTGTAGGTTACGTCTCTCAGCTTCATTCAAAATTTCCAACGTGTTCCACAAGTCCTTTTTAAAACCCTTGGGAACTGTTAAGGAAGATTCTTTGTCTGCTGCTCTCCAGGTGTTGGTAGAGGGTCACATGGAGTATGAGGTGCATTGCATTGTACATTCCCGATGAGTGCGCCGTACCTTGCAGTATCTGGTACACTGGAGGGGGTATGGTCCAGAGGGTCGGTCGTGGGTCCCAGCTTATTTGGTACATGCTGATTGTCTGGTCCGGGCGTTTCATGCCAGGCATCCTGAGAGGCCTGGGGGTCTGGTGGCCCCTTGTTGAGAGGGGGGTACTGTCATGGTCTGCCTGGAGTTTCTGTTATGGTCCATCTAGGGTTAATCATATGTGACCTCTCTTTGGTTTAAGGAGGGCTATAAGTAACCGCACTGGTGCTATGCTCGTTGTCAGTGATATCTCCGTTCCTGGCTGAGTAGCTGACACTTGTATACATGTGTATATAGCCTGCCTCTGTACGATTGCTCTGTGTATGACTTAGTCTGTTAGCCTTTTGATATTCGTCTGCTTATTCTGTACTTTCTGTGTTACTCTTGGTTCTACGTCCCTGACTTCCCGTTCGCATGTTCCCCTGGTACTGTGTTGCTCTCTCTGGCTTCTGATTCCCGGCTTGCTTCTTACCACTCTATTCGTGTTACACGCTTGTTACTGCGCTGCCCTCTGGTCTGACCTCAGCTTTACTGACTATTCTCCTGGCTCTGCTGGGTCCCACTATCCCTGCTAGGAGTTCAGGACCTAGCTCTGCCCTCAGTCACTCCCCCATTGGTCACATGTTGCAGGTTCTGTTCCTCCTGCAGCACACTTTCAGCAATGTTCACATTCACTGCAGAAACTCCTCAGGTTTCCCCAGCACGTCTTTGGACACGCGTACAGTCTCTGGTGGTGAGTCTGATACGGTGTCCATCACATCTCTACTCTCTGCCAGCGGGAAACTTCTGACTCTTCCAGCGCTTAGTTCTCTCCTTCCTCTGCTCACCACACCCCTCTCACCAGGTCTACAGCCCTGTCTGGTCTCCCATCCTTTCCCCCCGGCAACACTGTATGCAGCCCTGACAGTTCCGGACCCAGCATCACACAGGTACCCGCAGCCCGGTCTTCCTCCTTACATCTGCATATTGTCTTTTCATGATGTATTGTTTTTATCTCATATGGTACATGCATGTTGTTGAAGTGATTTCACAAAGAGTTAAATCTACTCAACTTGTGATTTAATTAATAATTAGCTCTGACTTTTTTACCTGTTTGCTTCATGAAAGGTTTTTAAGCCTCCAGTCTGACAACTTATACTAACCATAATTAAGACTGGAGTTTCGAAACGCATCAGGTGGGAGCTCTGGAAGGAGTCTCTGATCAGGAGGATGATGACCGCACAGCCTCAGACCTCATCACCAGTGCTCACAACCCCGGCAGAGCTAGAAAGTGAGGCACTGCTGAAAAAGATGGTAGCACCAACGAAAAACCTGGAGCCCGCACCCTTGACCCCAGTGGAGTCGGAAAGAGAGACGCTGCTGGAGAAGATGACAACACGGCAGAAATCGATCCTGCAACCAGCGATCCTGACCCCAGCGGAGGCGGAGAAGGACACCAGCATCGGAGAGACAGGTATACAAACTGCCCCGGTAGCTGAGGAAACCCTGGTGGGACCCCCAGCACCCCCGCCAACCTTAACGCCTGGCCAGGTAGCAACAGCTATTTAGGGTTGAGCGACTTTCATTTTTTTAAGATCGAGTAGGGTTTTGGGAAACCCGATTTTGTCCAGAGTCGAGTCGAGTGCAGTCGGCCGATTATCGCTAAAAGTCGGAGATCGACCGAAATACGAAACCCAATGCAAGTCAATGGGGAAGCATAGTCGGCAGTGAGTGGAGGCCAGGAAAACACCTACAGTGCCCATTTTAATGCCAAAAACATCCATTCTTGTTTCTGAAGCTTGCCAATCTTAATTAACTGTATAATAATAGTTGGGCATAGGGAATTGGGGGAAAGTTGTGGGGGGAGTAGGGCTGGCTCAAGTTTTTCGTGGGCCCAGGAAATGCGGACTACGTCACGGCGGTGTTGCAGGGAAAGGTAAGTATTTAAACGTTGCAAGTGCTGTGATCCTGAGCAAGCAGGGGGGGGCCCACTCGTTCGCATTGGCACTGGCACAGGGCCCCTCAAAGTACGGCGGTGTGTTTGCATGGCGGGGGCGCCTCCCACCAGCAGCGACACTTTTGCGTACTCTGAGGGGCCCTGTGCCAGTGACGTCGCCAACGAGTATGCCCCCCCACCTGATGAAGGAACCTGCACTTTCATCTGCACCTTCCTCTTTGTCCCTGTGTAAGGTGGTATAACATGCGGGAAGGGGAACCTTACTTTCAGCAGGGTCAGATTCTGGCTGTGTAGAGTACAAGGGGAATGTAGTGGTCTAGGTCAATGTACCAGCAGACTCATTTAGCAGTGGCTGGGCAATGGGCAGGATGAGGAGGAAACAGATATAGGGCCAAAGAATAAAGTAGGCTAAATGCAGTTCAAAATTGGTAACAGGACTAAACAGGCGGCATTGCTTTGTTCAGTGGAGTAGCAAACCCAAGAGCAGCAGACACTGTTTCAAGGGCCTAACCACACTAGTAGGCCAAATGCAGTTTAATATCTGATAGTATAGGGCGAAAGCCAGAATGTGGAAGCTCAGCTTTGTTCAGTTGAGGACAACACCAGGGAGGGGCAGACACCTTTAGTAGGCCTATTGCATTTTTTAAAATGGTAATTTGGAGCAGAAGGTTGAAGCTCAGCTTTATTTAGTTGAGGACAACACCAGGCAGGGGCACACAGACAGACACCTTTAGTAGGCCGGAAAAGCCTATTGCATTTTTTAAAATGGTAATTTGGAGCAGAAGGTTGAAGCTCAGCTTTATTTAGTTGAGGACAACACCAGGCAGGGGCACACAGACAGACACCTTTAGTAGGCCGGAAAAGCCTATTGCATTTTTTAAAATGGTAATTTGGAGCAGAAGGTTGAAGCTCAGCTTTATTTAGTTGAGGGCAACACCAGGGAGGGGCAGAAGCCGTTAGTAGGCCCTAACCAAAGTTGAAGGCCAAATGCAGTTTAATTTCTGATACTATAGGCCGAAAGCCAGAAGGTGGAAGCTCCGATTTAGACAGTGGAGGACAATTTGAATTAGGGACTGCAGACAGACTTAGTAGGCTGTCCCCTGTGGACCATGCATCCAACACATTAACCCATTGCGCCGTAATGGACACGTAATCTTCCGTGGCCATGCCTACAGGTCCATGCGTCTGTTGTCAGGTGCACCTTTGTACTCACAGATTGCCAGAGTGCATGGACAATGCGGTCTTCTACATGCTGGTGGAGGGTTGGGATGGCTTTTCTCGCAAAAGAAGTGTCGACTGGTTAGCTTGTAGCGTGGTACAGCGTAGTCCATCATGGCCTTATTAATAGTAAATAAAATATATAACTAGGCTCTATGAACTTTTAAATAGGTTCCAGGGGTACACGGGCAGCATTGGTGTGGTCAGTGGAGGAGTATTGCAAGTAGGGGCTGCAGACAGGCTATCAAAGGCCTAAAATACCAAACAGTAGGCACTCATGGCAGTTTTACATCGGTTACATGGATACACAGGCAGGCACTCCAGGCAGCATTGTGGTCAGTGGAGGAGTATTGCAAGTAGGGGCCGCAGACAGGCTATCAAAGGCCTAAAATAACAAACAGTAGGCAGTCATGGCAGTTTTACATCGGTTACATGGATACACAGGCAGGCAATCCAGGCAGCATTGTGGTCAGTGGAGGAGTATTGCAAGTAGGGGCCGCAGACAGGCTATCAAAGGCCTAAAATAACAAACAGTAGGCAGTCATGGCAGTTTTACATCGGTTACATGGATACACAGGCAGGCACTCCAGGCAGCATTGTGGTCAGTGGAGGAGTATTGCAAGTAGGGGCCGCAGACAGGCTATCAAAGGCCTAAAATAACAAACAATAGGCTCATTGCAGTTTTACAGCGGTTACATGGATAGACGGGCAGGCAGCTTGGTGGTGAGTGGAGGAGTATTTAAAGTAGGGACCGCAGACAGGCTTCAAAGGCCTAACATAAGAAAATGGGCTGGCTGTAGGCACTTTATAATTGGTTCCAGGGGTACACGGGCAGCAGTGGTCTGGCCAGTGGAGGACTAGTGGAAGGAGGGACCGCAGACAGGCTTCAAAGGCCTAACAAAAAAATGGGCTGGCTGTAGGCACTTTATAATTGGTTCCAGGGGTACACGGGCAGCAGTGGTCTGGCCAGTGGAGGACTAGTGGAAGGAGGGACCGCAGACAGGCTTCAAAGGCCTAACATAAAAAAATGGGCTGGCTGTAGGCACTTTATAATTGGTTCCAGGGGTACACGGGCAGCAGTGGTCTGGCCAGTGGAGGACTAGTGGAAGGAGGGACCGCAGACAGGCTTCAAAGGCCTAACATAAAAAAATGGGCTGGCTGTAGGCACTTTATAATTGGTTCCAGGGGTACACGGGCAGCAGTGGTCTGGCCAGTGGAGGACTAGTGGAAGGAGGGACCGCAGACAGGCTTCAAAGGCCTAACATAAAAAAATGGGCTGGCTGTAGGCACTTTATAATTGGTTCCAGGGGTACACGGGCAGCAGTGGTCTGGTCAGTGGAGGACTAGTGGAAGGAGGGACCGCAGACAGGCTTCAAAGGCCTAACATAAAAAAATGGGCTGGCTGTAGGCACTTTATAATTGGTTCCAGGGGTACACGGGCAGCAGTGGTCTGGTCAGTGGAGGACTAGTGGAAGGAGGGACCGCAGACAGGCTTCAAAGGCCTAACATAAAAAAATGGGCTGGCTGTAGGCACTTTATAATTGGTTCCAGGGGTACACGGGCAGCAGTGGTCTGGTCAGTGGAGGACTAGTGGAAGGAGGGACCGCAGACAGGCTTCAAAGGCCTAACATAAAAAAATGGGCTGGCTGTAGGCACTTTATAATTGGTTCCAGGGGTACACGGGCAGCAGTGGTCTGGCCAGTGGAGGACTAGTGGAAGGAGGGACCGCAGACAGGCTTCAAAGGCCTAACATAAAAAAATGGGCTGGCTGTAGGCACTTTATAATTGGTTCCAGGGGTACACGGGCAGCAGTGGTCTGGCCAGTGGAGGACTAGTGGAAGGAGGGACCGCAGACAGGCTTCAAAGGCCTAACATAAAAAAATGGGCTGGCTGTAGGCACTTTATAATTGGTTCCAGGGGTACACGGGCAGCAGTGGTCTGGTCAGTGGAGGACTAGTGGAAGGAGGAACCGCAGACAGGCTTCAAAGGCCTAACATAAAAAAATGGGCTGGCTGTAGGCACTTTATAATTGGTTCCAGGGGTACACGGGCAGCAGTGGTCTGGTCAGTGGAGGACTAGTGGAAGGAGGGACCGCAGACAGGCTTCAAAGGCCTAAAATAACAAACAATAGGCTCATGGCAGTTTTACAGCGGTTACATGGATACACGGGCAGCTTGGTGGTGAGTGGAGGAGTAGTGCAAGGAGTGTCTGTCCCAGTACTCCCAAAATATAAATAGATGTTAATGTCTCGCAAAACAACCAAAACAAAAAAAAAGGTGGCATACTTAGGTACAGGGGTGGGCTCATCTGCTGAGTTTCTGACATAGTAATTTGGCAGTAACTATTTAATGGTGCCAATATAGGACACAGACACAGACTACTTTAAGTTGCATCATAGATGTCTACAAATGTGTATTGTCAGTGCCAGACATTGAATGATGTCAGCGAATAGACTAAAGATTGGTGGAGCTGTGCGACATAATTTTGCATGTGGTAGAGCACATTTTGAGCTGGGGTAGGGGGGAACTCTCTAGAGGCCGGCGGGACCGCCCCAGGGCCCCTCATGTTACAACGGTGTGTCTGACGTTGGGTGCGCACCACCACCGCCAGAGACACTACATTGTACTATGAGGGACCCAGTAGCAATGCCGTCAACCAAAAGCGAGCACACCCACCTCTTCAGACAAACAGCAGTCTCACGGGTGCTTGCGCCAAGTCGCGATACCACGGCCCCGTGTGGGGAGTTTGGCCATTTAGGGAGGTGTAAACATGTCGTATGCTGTACAATCAGCTGCAGCAAATTAGACATTAGAAAAGTAATTCACAGGCAAGAGCCTTTCATAGGAAAGCTAGGTGTCGGCCGGGCAAGGTGGGGCAAAAGATTTCGAAATCCAGTTGTGGTTCATTTTAATGAATGTTAGATCGTCAACATTTTGGGTAGCCAGACGAGTCCTTTTTTCGGTTAATATTGAACCTGCAGCACTGAATACTCTTTCTGATAGGACACTTGCTGCCGGGCAAGCAAGCTCCTGCAATGCATATTCTGCCAATTCTGGCCAGGTGTCTAATTTGGAGGCCCAGTAATCAAATGGGAATGACGGTTGAGGGAGAACATCGATAAGGGATGAAAAATAGTTAGTAACCATACTGGACAAATGTTGTCTCCTGTCACTTTCAATTGATGCAGCAGTACCTGTCCTGTCTGCGGTCATAGCAAAATCACTCCACAACCTGGTCAGAAAACCCCTCTGTCCAACGCCACTTCTGATGTGTGCACCCCTAACACTCCTAGTCTGCTGCCCCCTGGAGCTCGTGTGAGAACGATCACGTGCGCTGTGTGCTGGGAATGCCTGAAGCAAACGGTCAACAAGAGTTGATTGTTTGGTTGCTAATATTAGTTCCAAGTTCTCATGTGGCATAATATTTTGCAATTTGCCTTTATAGCGTGGATCAAGGAGGCAGGCCAACCAGTAATCGTCATCGTTCATCATTTTCGTAATGCGTGTGTCCCTTTTTAGGATACGTAAGGCATAATCCGCCATGTGGGCCAAAGTTCCAGTTGTCAAATCTCCGGTTGTGATTGGTTGAGGGGCAGTTGCAGGCAAATCTACGTCACTTGTGTCCCTCAAAAAACCAGAACCCGGCCGTGACACGCAACCAATTTCCTGTGCCCCCGGGAAAGGTTCGGCATTAAAAATATACTCATCCCCATCATCCTCCTCGTCCTCCACCTCCTCTTCGCCCGCTACCTCGTCCTGTACACTGCCCTGACCAGACAATGGCTGACTGTCATCAAGGCTTTCCTCTTCCTCTGGTGCAGACGCCTGCTCCTTTATGTGCGTCAAACTTTGCATCAGCAGACGCATTAGGGGGATGCTCATGCTTATTACGGCGTTGTCTGCACTAACCAGCCGTGTGCATTCCTCAAAACACTGAAGGACTTGACACATGTCTTGTATCTTCGACCACTGCACACCTGACAACTCCATGTCTGCCATCCTACTGCCTGCCCGTGTATCCTCCCACAAATAAATAACAGCACGCCTCTGTTCGCACAGTCTCTGAAGCATGTGCAGTGTTGAGTTCCACCTTGTTGCAACGTCTATGATTAGGCGATGCTGGGGAAGGTTCAAAGACCGCTGATAGGTCTGCATACGGCTGGCGTGTACAGGCGAACGTCGGATATGTGAGCAAAGTGCACGCACTTTGAGGAGCAGGTCGGAGAACCCAGGATAAGTTTTCAATAAGCACTGCACCACCAGGTTTAAGGTGTGAGCCAGGCAAGGAATGTGTTTCAGTTGGGAAAGGGAGATGGCAGCCATGAAATTCCTTCCGTTATCACTCACTACTTTGCCTGCCTCAAGATCTACTGTGCCCAGCCACGACTGCGTTTCTTGTTGCAAGAACTCGGACAGAACTTCCGCGGTGTGTCTGTTGTCGCCCAAGCACTTCATAGCCAATACAGCCTGCTGACGCTTGGCAGTAGCTGGCCCATAATGGGACAACTGGTGTGCAACAGTGTCATCTGCCGATGGAGTGGTTGGCAGACTGCGTTCTGTGGAAGAGCTGTAGCTTCTGCAGGAGGACGAGGAGGAGGAGGAGGAGGGGGTGCGAACGCCTACAGCCAACTGTTTCCTAGACCGTGGGCTAGGCACAACTGTCCCTAAATTGATGTCGCCTGTGGACCCTGCATCCACCACATTCACCCAGTGTGCCGTGATGGACACATAACGTCCCTGGCCATGCCTACTGGTCCATGCATCTGTAGTCAGGTGCACCTTTGTACTCACAGATTGCCTGAGTGCATGGACGATGCGCTGTTTAACATGCTGGTGCAGGGCTGGGATGGCTTTTCTTGAAAAAAAGTGTCGACTGGGTAGCTCGTATCGTGGTTCAGCGTACTCCATCAGGGCTTTGAAAGCTTCGCTTTCAACTAACCGGTAGGGCATCATCTCTAACGAGATTAGTCTAGCTATGTGGGCGTTAAAACCCTGTGTACGCGGATGCGAGGATAAGTACTTCCTTTTTCTAACCAGAGTCTCATGTAGGGTGAGCTGGACTGGAGAGCTGGAGATCGTGGAACTTTCGGGTGTGCCGGTGTACATGGCAGACTGAGAGACGGTTGGAGACGGTATTGTTTCCGCCGGTGCCCTAGATGCAATATTTCCTCCTACAAAACTGGTGGTTCCCTGACCCTGACTGCTTTTGGCTGGCAAAGAAACCTGCACAGATACTGCCGGTGGTGCAGAAAATGGTGGCCTTACAGTGACGGAAGGGATGTTGCGTTGCTGACTAGCTTCATTGGCCGAGGGTGCTACAACCTTGAGGGACGTTTGGTAGTTAGTCCAGGCTTGAAAATGTATGGTGGTTAAGTGTCTATGCATGCAACTAGTATTTAGACTTTTCAGATTCTGACCTCTGCTTAAGCTAGTTGAACATTTTTGACAAATGACTTTGCGCTGATCTGTTGGATGTTGTTTAAAAAAATGCCAGACTGCACTCTTCCTAGACTCGGATCCCTTTTCAGGGATTGCAGACTGAGCTTTAACCGGATGGCAACGCTGTGCTCCAACAGGTTTTGGCTTTGACACGCGTTTTGGGCCAGATACGGGCCCGGCAGATGGAACCTGTTGCGATGTTGATGCCTGCTGCGGCCCCTCCTCCACCTCCGCTTCTGAACTACTGCCGCCTGCACCCTGTTCCCCCAATGGCTGCCAATCGGGGTCAATAACTGGGTCATCTATTACCTCCTCTTCGAGCTCGTGTGCAACTTCGTCTGTGTCACTGTGTCGGTCGGTGGTATAGCGTTCGTGGCGGGGCAACATAGTCTCATCAGGGTCTGATTGTGGATCTGTACCCTGAGAGGGCAATGTGGTGGTCTGAGTCAAAGGAGCAGCATAGTACTCTGGCTGTGGCTGTGCATCAGTGCACTCCATGTCAGAATATACTTCTAATGGGCATGGCCTGTTAAATGTTTCACTTTCTAAGCCAGGGACGGTATGTGTAAAGAGCTCCATGGAGTGACCCGTTGTGTCGCCTGCTGCATCCTTCTCTCTTGTTGTAGTTTTTGCTGAGGAGGACAAGGAAGCGACTTGTCCCTGACCGTGAACATCCACAAGCGACACGCTGCTTTTACATTTACCAGTTTCGTAAGAGGAGGCAAAAGAGCTAGAGGCTGAGTCTGCAATGTAAGCCAAAACTTGCTGTTGCTGCTCCGCCTTTAAAAGCGGTTTTCCTACTCCCAGAAAAGAGAGCGTTCGAGGCCTTGTGTAGCCTGACGACGAAACTGGCTCCACAGCTCCAGACTTAGGTGGAATATTTTTATCCCCACGACCACCTGATGCTCCACTACCACTACCATCATTACCAGCTGACAATGAACGCCCACGACGACCTCTTGCACCAGACTTCCTCATTGTTTTAAAATCTTAACCAAAGTAACTTTATTTGTTGCTGTCAAACAACTTACACGGTGAGCTATAACTTCAGTATGATTTCAATATCCCTTAACAGGTTGGTGAGACCACAAGGAAAATCAGGCACAATGTTACACACTCTGTTTTCTGTGGCACAAAATCACAGAGATGACACACACGCAGGACTGTCACTCAAGCACTAATGTCAATATTAATCTCCCACCTAATTTATTTATTTTTTTTTCTCAGGGAGACTTTAGAAACCAAATAATATTAAAAAAAAAAAAAAAAAAAAGGCTTTCTATGGCCCACAATTAGAGAGAGAGAGGTGGCACACCCAGGAGTCAAGACTGGCACACAAGCTGAAAGGGCAATATTACTCTCCCACTGTTTTTTTATGTATTTTTTGTTTTTTAAGGGAGACTTTAGAAACCCAATAATATTTAAAAAAAAAAATAAATAGGCTTTCTATGGCCCACTGAATGAGAGGGAGAGAGGTGGCACACCCAGGAGTCAAGACTGGCACACAAGCTGAAAGGGCAATATTACTCTCCCACTGTTTTTTTATGTATTTTTTGTTTTTTAAGGGAGACTTTAGAAACCCAATAATATTTAAAAAAAAAAATAAATTGGCTTTCTATGGCCCACTGAATGAGAGGGAGAGAGGTGGCACACCCAGGAGTCAAGACTGGCACACAAGCTGAAAGGGCAATATTACTCTCCCACTGTTTTTTTATGTATTTTTTGTTTTTTAAGGGAGACTTTAGAAACCCAATAATATTTAAAAAAAAAAATAAATAGGCTTTCTATGGCCCACTGAATGAGAGGGAGAGAGGTGGCACACCCAGGAGTCAAGACTGGCACACAAGCTGAAAGGGCAATATTACTCTCCCACTGTTTTTTTATGTTTTTTTTTTTTTTTTCAGGGAGACTTTAGAAACCAAATAATATTAAAAAAAACAAAAAAAAATAGCCTTTCTATGGCCCACTGAATGAGAGAGAGAGGTGGCACACCCAGGAGTCAAGACTGGCACACAAGCTGAAAGGGCAATATTACTCTCCCACTGTTTTTTTATGTATTTTTTGTTTTTTAAGGGAGACTTTAGAAACCCAATAATATTTTTAAAAAAAAATAAATAGGCTTTCTATGGCCCACTGAATGAGAGGGAGAGAGGTGGCACACCCAGGAGTCAAGACTGGCACACAAGCTGAAAGGGCAATATTACTCTCCCACTGTTTTTTTATGTATTTTTTGTTTTTTAAGGGAGACTTTAGAAACCCAATAATATTTAAAAAAAAAAATAAATAGGCTTTCTATGGCCCACTGAATGAGAGGGAGAGAGGTGGCACACCCAGGAGTCAAGACTGGCACACAAGCTGAAAGGGCAATATTACTCTCCCACTGTTTTTTTATGTATTTTTTGTTTTTTAAGGGAGACTTTAGAAACCCAATAATATTTAAAAAAAAAAATAAATAGGCTTTCTATGGCCCACTGAATGAGAGGGAGAGAGGTGGCACACCCAGGAGTCAAGACTGGCACACAAGCTGAAAGGGCAATATTACTCTCCCACTGTTTTTTTTATGTTTTTTTTTTTTTTTTTCAGGGAGACTTTAGAAACCAAATAATATTAAAAAAAACAAAAAAAAAATAGCCTTTCTATGGCCCACTGAATGAGAGAGAGAGGTGGCACACCCAGGAGTCAAGACTGGCACACAAGCTGAAAGGGCAATATTACTCTCCCACTGTTTTTTTATGTATTTTTTTGTTTTTTAAGGGAGACTTTAGAAACCCAATAATATTTAAAAAAAAAAATAAATAGGCTTTCTATGGCCCACTGAATGAGAGGGAGAGAGGTGGCACACCCAGGAGTCAAGACTGGCACACAAGCTGAAAGGGCAATATTACTCTCCCACTGTTTTTTTATGTATTTTTTGTTTTTTAAGGGAGACTTTAGAAACCCAATAATATTTAAAAAAAAAAATAAATAGGCTTTCTATGGCCCACTGAATGAGAGGGAGAGAGGTGGCACACCCAGGAGTCAAGACTGGCACACAAGCTGAAAGGGCAATATTACTCTCCCACTGTTTTTTTATGTTTTTTTTTTTTTTTTCAGGGAGACTTTAGAAACCAAATAATATTAAAAAAACCAAAAAAAAAAATAGCCTTTCTATGGCCCACTGAATGAGAGAGAGAGGTGGCACACCCAGGAGTCAAGACTGGCACACAAGCTGAAAGGGCAATATTACTCTCCCACTGTTTTTTTATGTATTTTTTGTTTTTTAAGGGAGACTTTAGAAACCCAATAATATTTAAAAAAAAAAATAAATAGGCTTTCTATGGCCCACTGAATGAGAGGGAGAGAGGTGGCACACCCAGGAGTCAAGACTGGCACACAAGCTGAAAGGGCAATATTACTCTCCCACTGTTTTTTTATGTATTTTTTGTTTTTTAAGGGAGACTTTAGAAACCCAATAATATTTTAAAAAAAAAATAAATAGGCTTTCTATGGCCCACTGAATGAGAGGGAGAGAGGTGGCACACCCAGGAGTCAAGACTGGCACACAAGCTGAAAGGGCAATATTACTCTCCCACTGTTTTTTTATGTTTTTTTTTTTTTTTTCAGGGAGACTTTAGAAACCAAATAATATTAAAAAAACCAAAAAAAAAATAGCCTTTCTATGGCCCACTGAATGAGAGAGAGAGGTGGCACACCCAGGAGTCAAGACTGGCACACAAGCTGAAAGGGCAATATTACTCTCCCACTGTTTTTTTAGGTATTTTTTTTTTTTTCAGGGAGACTTTAGAAACCAAATAATATTAAAAAAAAAAAATAAATAAATAGGCTTGCTATAGCCCACTGAATGAGAGATAGCACACACAGCAGTGACACACAAGCCCTGACTGAGGCCAATATTTTTCTCCCACTGATTGATGTAGTGTTTTTGTGTTGAGGTAGAATTTAGAACACAAATCACGGAAAAAATAAATAGGCTTTCTATGGCCCACTCAGTGAGAGATGGCACACACAGGGATGGCACTGTAGCAGAAATGCCAATCTTAATCTCCCACAAAAAAAACAAAAAAAAAAACAGGGACTGTCCTACAGTTACTATCTCCCTGCAGTAATGTAAGCCAGGTATGGCAGGCAGCAATAGGAGTGGACTGATGCACAAATTAAATAAAAAGTGTGGACAAACAAAAAAGATAGCTGTGCAGAAAGGAAGGAACAAGAGGATATGTGCTTTGAAAAAAGCAGTTGGTTTGCACAGTGGCGTACACACAGCAATACAGCTATCACGGAGCCTTCTAAGGCAGCCCAATGAGCTACAGCGCTGAGGGGAAAAAAAAAAAAAAATAGCTTCCACAGTCCCTGCACACCGAAGGTGGTGTTGGACAGTGCAAATCGCTGCAGCACAAGCGGTTTGGTGGTTAGTGGACCCTGCCTAACGCTCTCCCTGCTTCTGACGAAGCGGCAGCAACCTGTCCCTAAGCTCAGATCAGCAGCAGTAAGATGGCGGTCGGCGGGAACGCCCCTTTATAGCCCCTGTGACGCCGCAGACAGCAAGCCAATCACTGCAATGCCCTTCTCTAAGATGGTGGGGACCAGGATCTATGTCATCACGCTGCCCACACTCTGCGTTCACCTTCATTGGCTGAGAAATGGCGCTTTTCGCGTCATTGAAACGCGACTTTGGCGCGAAAGTCGCGTACCGCATGGCCGACAAGCACAGGGGTCGGATCGGGTTTCATGAGACGCCGACTTAGCCAAAAGTCGGCGACTTTTGAAAATGATCGACCCGTTTCGCTCAACCCTACAGCTATTACTTGGGACCGCATAACAGACATGGGAGATGTGCTAACTGACCCTCTAGTACTTGAACCCTCGCCCCTGATAGCATGCAGACAAAAAGAAACCATACGCTGGAGGCACCCTAAAACAGACCTTATGGGATTCCCCATAGAGGCCCAAGCAGCAGCTAACCATGTGGAAATGATGGAAAAGGAGGAATACTGCAGACAGCAAATACTAAAACTTGCCGTAGAAGAAAAGGAGAGTAGAGCTAAATGGGAAATAATGGATGAAAGAAATATATTAGCTAAAGCCAGGTCTCACAAAATTAAACCTGCAAATAGAGGATCCTTAAAAACAGGAACTGTGGTCACCTTTAACCTGGACAGGGGATGGGGGTTCATATAGGAGCATGGAGAAACTGAAGAACTGTTTGTGAATTGCAGAGACGTTGAGTCACACCTCTTAAAGGGACACCCTGACCGTGACCTTTACCCAGGAGATAAAGTAACCTTTACCCAGCACCATGGTGAAAGGGGATACTATGCCTTACATGTAACCAGGTGCACAGAGAAACGTGCTAATACCCGTGTAGCCACTGAAAGTGGAGTGCATAACCAGACTACACAAACCCCTGTTGATGAACTGTTTCCTATGGAGTCACCAGTTGTGACATCTGCAATGGAGCTTCCACAGTCAGGAAGCAGTGGACACCAGGACTAGAGATGAACGATGTTCGAGTCGAACTGTTCGCCAATTTCAAATTCAAGCTGTTTTGGGCGGTGTTCGAGTCGTTCGACGAACACGAACAATTTGCTTAAAATTCGGCTGTTCGAGTTTCTGTTCGATAACTATTTGTTCAGCAAAAGCCTAGCTTGATTTGCACATTAAAACTGTTTATCATTGTTAATGGACTGTTTCAGTGTATAGTCGGTGGGGGGGCAGGGGCTAGATCTGTGCTGAAATAACCCCGATCTCCATTTTTTTTTTCTTTCCCAGCATTTACAGAGGGGCGGTGCAGTCTCTCAGCCTATCAGCAGTGCACACACAGCAATGTGCATGTGATGCACACAAGCAAGGGCATGTGTCATTGGCTGTGTATGTCACATGACCTTGCCCTATAAGAACCAGCCATATGCCCCGTCGCCACCATTTCCTCACTGCTGCAGCTTAGTGTTAGATGGCACCGCTGCTGCTGTGGGCGCTATACAGACTAAGAGTGTTTTTTTGGAGCGAATTGTCAGAGAGATAGGTTTAGGGTGTCGGGAGGAGTCGGGACTAGTTGTAATATCAGCCCTTTTCAGGGTAGGTTACAGCAGTTCACAGGGCCGTATTTGCCACTAGGCACCCGAGGGCACGTGCCTAGGGCGGGGACGATGCGGGGGGGCGGCACCAGAGCAAGTGAGCAAGGTTTTTTTTTTTTTTTTTTTTTTCCCACCTCCCGACCGCCCCAACCCCCGCCCCCCCAGCCCCCCCAGCCCCCCCGGGACCAGCCTCCCACCCACCCTCCGACCGACGCCCCCCCCGCCTCCCCCCGCCCTCCTTGAAGACGATACTCACCTTGCTCCAGCGATGCCTGGTCTCAGCTTCTGTAGCGCGTCCTGAGTGAGCGGTCATGTGGTACCGCTCATTAAGGCTCATGAATATGCGCATATTCATGAGCCTTAATGAAGCGGTATCACGTGACCGCTCACGCAGGAAGAAGGAGCTGCGAGCCTGCGCCTGTGCGCCGGGAGTCGGGACAGAGAGCCGGAGGGATGTCGCCGTCGGCGCGCCCGCTTGGTGTGAGACAGCTGACAGGTGAGTATGAGGGACAGAGGACAGGGGGGATTGAAGGAGGACGGTAAGCCGCCCGTGCCATGGGAGAAGGAGCGGGGAGCGGAGGGAGGAGGGGGGAGTGATGAGCCATGCATGGGGGGGAGGGGGGAGTGATGAGCCATGCATGGGGGGGGGGAGGAGGGGGAGGAGGGGGAGTGATGAGCCATGCATGGGGGGGAGGGGGGAGTGATGAGCCATGCATGGGGGGGGAGGGGGGAGTGATGAGCCATGCATGGGGGGGAGGAGGGGGAGTGATGAGCCATGCATGGGGGGG
Organism: Ranitomeya variabilis; assembly: GCF_051348905.1. Classification (NCBI taxonomy): domain Eukaryota; kingdom Metazoa; phylum Chordata; class Amphibia; order Anura; family Dendrobatidae; genus Ranitomeya; species Ranitomeya variabilis. The sequence goes on along the minus strand of NC_135232.1, from coordinate 655,920,087 downwards.
GAGGGGGGAGTGATGAGCCATGCATGGGGGGGGGAGGAGGGGGAGTGATGAGCCATGCATGGGGGGGGAGGAGGGGGAGTGATGAGCCATGCATGGGGGGGGGAGGAGGGGGAGTGATGAGCCATGCATGGGGGGGGAGGAGGGGGAGTGATGAGCCATGCATGGGGGGGAGGAGGGGGAGTGATGAGCCATGCATGGGGGGGGAAGGAGGGGGAGTGATGAGCCATGCATGGGGGGGGAGGAGGGGGAGTGATGAGCCATGCATGGGGGGGGAGGAGGGGGAGTGATGAGCCATGCATGGGGGGGGAGGAGGGGGAGTGATGAGCCATGCATGGGGGGGGAGGAGGGGGAGGAGGGGGAGTGATGAGCCATGCATGGGGGGGGAGGGGGGAGTGATGAGCCATGCATGGGGGGGGAGGGGGGAGTGATGAGCCATGCATAGGGGGAATATGAGTCGTGCATACAAGAGGTGGGGGGGGGTTATGAGCCATGCATACAGCGGGGGGGGCGGATATGAGCCATGCATACAGGGGGGGGGAATTATGAGCCATGCATACAGGAGGTGGGGGGGAATTATGAGCCATGCATAGGGGGATATGAGCCATGCATACAGGGGGGGGAATTATGAGCCATGCATAGGGGGATATGAGCCATGCATACAGGGGGGGGAATTATGAGCCATGCATAGGGGGATATGAGCCATGCATACAGGGGGGCGGATATGAGCCATGCATACAGGGGGGCGGATATGAGCCATGCATACAGGGGGGGGAATTATGAGCCATGCATAGGGGGATATGAGGCATGCATACGGGGGGGTGGATATCGGCCATGCATACTGGGGGGAATTATGAGCCATGCATACAGGAGGTGGGGGGGAATTATGAGCCATGCATATGGGGATATGAGCCATGCATACGGGGGGGGAATTATGAGCCATGCATACGCGGGGGGATATGAGCCATGCATATGGGATGGGAGGAAGGTGAGCCATGCATACAAGATGGGAGGGCGGCATTATACACTATTGAGCATCATATGGGGTCATTATACAGTATGGAGCATCATGTGTGGTCATTATACAGTATGGAGCATCATGTGTGGTCATTATACAGTATGGAGCATCATGTGTGGCCAATATACAGTATGGAGCATCATGTGCGGTCATTATACAGTATGGAGCATCATGTGCGGTCATTATACAGTATGGAGCATCATGTGCGGTCATTATACAGTATGGAGCATCATGTGCGGTCATTATACAGTATGGAGCATCATGTGCGGTCATTATACAGTATGGAGCATCATGTGCGGTCATTATACAGTATGGAGCATCATGTGCAGTCATTATACAGTATGGAGCATCATGTGCGGTCATTATACAGTGTATGGAGCATCATGTGCGGTCATTATACAGTGTATGGAGCATCATGTGCGGTCATTATACAGTGTATGGAGCATCATGTGCGGTCATTATACAGTGTATGGAGCATCATGTGCGGTCATTATACAGTGTATGGAGCATCATGTGCGGTCATTATACAGTGTATGGAGCATCATGTGCGGTCATTATACAGTGTATGGAGCATCATGTGTGGCCATATTTTTTTGGTTATAATTATTGTATATGAAACAGTTGTGATCAGCAGTGCTAAATGGGTGTGGTTGGGACTTGGATATGGGTGTGATGTGACTAGTTGTGAAATGGGTGTGGTCAGAGGCGTGGCCTAAAATTTGCCGTGGCGCACTACGTGCGCCGCAACCTTTATACCTCTTTCCCTTCAAGAGTTGGGAGGTATGGTACCGCATTTGCCAGATCACAGCAAGTGCCACAAATCCCATAGGGAATGAATGAAGCCAAGCGCAGTGTTGCCGTAAGTGATCCGTTGTAAGTGATCCGTTACGTGGCAGATGCAAAAAAACTGCCCGATCTGCTGCAAAAGGCTATTTTCACAACAGCGATTCTTGCCAAAGTCACTGCCGATAGTGTCATACTCACCAATGGGGGGCCAGCGCTAAAAGTGCCTAGGGCAGCAGAAACTCTAAATACGGCCCTGGCAGTTCATAGCACTGTTTGCCAGGCAGGTCTGAGCCAGTGCTGTGCAAGTGTTAGTCACAGCATTTGGTGTAATCTAGCTCAGCCAATCCTTTTGGGCTAGTAGCATTGTTTGATAGTCATCTGAGTAGCCCGCCTGTGAAGCTAGCTACACCGCCTGTGTATCTCAATTTTTCTGCATCTAACCCAGTAAATCGTTTTGGGGTTTTGGGCTTAGTAGCAGTGTCTGCACGTCAGCAGAGTAGCCCGCCTGTGAAGCTAGCTACACCACCTGTGTATCTCAATTTTTACTGCATCTAACCCAGTAAATCGTTTTGGGGTTTTGGGCTTAGTAGCAGTGTTTGCACGTCAGCAGAGTAGCCCGCCTATGAAACTAACTACACCGCCTGTGTATCTCTATTTTCACTGCATCTAATCCAGTTAAGATTTGGGCCTAGGAGCAGTGTCTGCACATCAGCAGAGTAGCGCGCCTGTGAAACTAACTACACTGCCTGTGTATCTCTATTTTCACTGCATCTAATCTAGTTAACAGTTTGGGGCCTAGGAGCAGTGTCTGCACGTCAGCAGAGTAGCCCACCTGTGAAACTAACTATACCGCCTGTGTATCTCAATTTTTACTGCATCTAATCCAGTTAATAGTTTTGGGCCTAGGAGCAGTGTCTGCACGTCAGCAGAGTAGCCCGCCTGTGAAACAAACTATACCGCCTGTGTATCTCAATTTTTACTGCATCTAAGCCAGTTAATAGTTTTGAGCCTAGGAGCAGTGTCTGCACATCAGCAGAGTAGCCAGCCTGTGAACCAAACTATACCGCCTGTGTATCTCAATTTTTACTGCATCTAATCCAGTTAATAGTTTTGGGCCTAGGAGCAGTGTCTGCATTGTCCGACGAGCCCTGGTGCAATACGTTATGACGTATAGCCTGGGCCAACGAGTTCAAGAGGTGGGGCAAATCACGCTGCAGGAGTGGTCTCAGATGAGGGACCTATGCACCCTTCTGCACAGTTTTCAAATAGCAACGAAGATGTTTAGTGCTGACGATGCCATTATCAGCATGACCATTCCGGTGATTTACATGCTGGAGCACACCTTACACAGTGTTCGGAGTCAGGTGGTGGAACAAGAGGAAGAGGAGGAACAGGAGAAGTCGTATGCGGAAGGGATCATATCTCCAAGGTCAAGAAGGTTGGCAGCACCAAGGCGGCTGGCATTGGAGGCTGGGGGAGAGGGATTACCGAGGGCACATGGTAGCAGCCAAACTGTTGAGGAAGGTGCAGGAAGCGAGGAAGAAGTGGAGGACGAACTGGCGCTGGGCATGGAAGACTCATCAGATGAGGGAGACCTTGATCAAATTTCTGTTGTGCAAGGTTGGGGGGAGAGGGCAGACGAAGGAAGCATGATTCCCACCTCGCCACTACCAAGACAACAAGGACTTGGTACTCCTGGATGCGCAAGACACATGAGTGCCTTCTTGCTGCACTACATGCAACATGACCCTCGGATTGTCAGAATCCGAAGTAATGCCGACTACTGGGTTGCCACACTCTTAGATCCCCGGTACAAAAGCAAATTGGGCGAAATAATTCCTGCCATAGAAAGGGATTCATGCATGCAGGAGTATCAGCAGAGACTGTTACAGAATCTAACATCTGCTTTTCCACAAAACACCAGTGGTGCACGTAGTCAATCTCTGAGTTCTAACTTGCCAACCGTTAGACTATCGAGTCATCACTCTAACCGTAACAGTAACATCGTATCTGGTGGTAACAGCAATTTTTTCCAATCGTTTCAAGATTTTTTTAGACCATCCTTTGCAAGGCCACAGGAGACAAGAAGTCTGACGCACAGCCAACGCCTAGAGAGGATGATACAAGAGTATCTCCAAGTTAACATCGATGCCATGACTGTGGAACTGGACCCTTGCTCATTTTGGGCTTCCAATCTTGAAAAATGGCCTGAGCTCGCCACTCACGCCTTGGAGATCTTGTTGTGCCCGGCAGCCAGCGTTCTCTCTGAACGTGTGTTCAGCGCTGCTGGTAATGTGCTGACAGATAAGCGCACGCGGCTGTCCAGTGACAATGTAGACAGACTAACGTTCATCAAGATGAACAAATCCTGGATCCGCAAGGACTTTTCTACCCCTGTGTCATCTTGGGGAGACTAAAAGCTTGATTATTTTTGAAAATCACCTCACCAACCGTTTTAAAAAACTGGCAAAATTGAAGCCAGTTAAGTGGTGTCTGTGGCTGAATTTTTGGAAAAAATGGAGACTCTTTTATTTAGTCCCCTTGCTGAGTTTTACATGACGTTGCCATCGTCAATTCCAGGTGGGTAAGGTCATCTGCAGAGTTGTTTACTCATACTATGGCCTGGGATTCAGAGGTCTGCTCCAAAGCTTCAGTGTCTGCTAGTCAGCAGAGTAGCCCAGCCACCCACCGCCTGTTTACCTAAGTACTATTTTTAACGGCATCTGGCCCAGGAGAAACTTTTGGGCCTAGTAGAATTTAGTGCTACTCAGCAGCGTACCCCACCCATGAAGCAAGCTACACCGCCTGTTTACCTAACTACTATTTTGTAACGGCATCTGGTCCAGGAAATCCTTTTGGGCCTAGCAGAATTTGGTGCTACTCTCCAGCGTACTTCACCCATGAAGCAAGCTACCCCGCCTGTTTACCTAACTACTATTTTGTAACGGCATCTAGCCCAGAAAATCCTTTTGGGCCTAGTAGAATTTGGTGATACTCAGCAGCGTACCCCACCCATAAAGCAAGCTACACCGCCTGTTTACCTAAGTACTATTTTGTAACGGCATCTAGCCCAGGAAATTCTTTTGGGCCTAGTAGAATTTGGTGCTACTCAGCAGCGTACTTCACCCATGAAGCAAGCTACACCGCTTGTTTACCTAACTACTATTTTGTAACGGCATCTAGCCCGGGAAATCCTTTTGGGCCTAGTAGAATTTAGTGCTACTCAGCAGCGTACCCCACCCATGAAGCAAGCTACACCGCCTGTTTACCTAACTACTATTTTGTAACGGCATCTAGCCCACAAAGTCCTTTTGGACCTAGTAGAATTTGGTGCTACTCAGCAGCGTACCCCACCCATGAAGCAAGCTACACTGCCTGTTTACCTAAGTACTATTTTTAATGGCATCTGGCCCAGGAAATCCTTTTGGGCCTAGTAGAATTTGGTGCTACTCAGCAGCGTACCCCACCCATGAAGCAAGCTACACCGCCTGTTTACCTAACTACTATTTTGTAACGGCATCTAGCACAGGAAATCCTTTTGGGCCTAGTAGAATTTGGTGCTACTCAGCAGCGTACCCCACCCATGAAGCAAGCTACACCGCCTGTTTACCTAAGTACTATTTTGTAACGGCATCTAGCCCAGGAAATCCTTTTGGGCCTAGTAGAATTTAGTGCTACTCAACAGCGTACCCCACCCATGAAGCAAGCTACACCACCTGTTTACCTAACTACTATTTTGTAACGGCATCTAGCACAGGAAATCCTTTTGGGCCTAGTAGAATTTAGTGCTACTCAGCAGCATACCCCACCCATGAAGAAAGCTACACGGCCTGTTTACCTAAGTACTATTTTTAACGGCATCTGGCCCAGGAAATCCTTTTGGGCCTAGTAGAATTTGGTGCTACTCAGCAGCGTACCCCACCCATGAAGCAAGCTACACCGCCTTCTTTCTTTCTCAATCTAACCCCTCGGCTCTGGGGTGTCCACTCTCCCTCCAGCTCTCTCCTTCTCACAGGTGGTCTACCACGTGTTTTCACACTGTGGCGAATCTTTTGGGCCCAGGCATAAGAAGTCATCGAGGTAATGGATAATATGTGCTGCCTTACAAACGTCCATGACGACACATTTGAGGAAGCAACTAAACGCCTCAAATAGTGAGCAGGATATGGAGCACCTCATGGGCAATCAGCGATCTATGTAGTATGCTCCTTCACAGAAGCAGCCCAATGGGAGGACACTATTCGGAGGCACAGGTAGTAACTGGAACGCCCCCTCAATGTCTGTTTTGGCCATTAGGGTGCCCCTTCCCAACTTCTTGACCCACCTGATTGCCTCATCAAAGGAGGTACAGTACATAGTACTGTACTTGGTTCCACGTCGATGTTGTCGTTTACTGACCTGCCCCTTGGATATGACAAATGGTGGATTAGTCAGAATGTATTGGGTTCATTTTTTGGCACAACTCCCAACGGGGGTACCACTACGTCTTCTAAGGAAAGTGTTCTGAATGGACCCGCCGCCATTCTACCTAAAGATATTTTTTTTTTTTTGTCAAGACATCTGGGTGTTGGTAGAGTGAGTTTAGATTTTTACTCCAGCCTTTCTTGATTTTATATCCCAAACAATAACCTATATCACAGGCACTTCCAAAATAAAGCAAATATCCAAGAAAATAGAACCAAAACGGAAGCTTTGTGCCAATAAAAAAACATGAATTTTATTAATAATACATTAAAAATTCTGGTAAAGTCCAAATGACAATCAGTGGAGAAACATAAGACAAAATATACTGTCTGCTGAGGAAATACATATATAGATACACCTATCCAACATAAAGTGTTCCCTAATAAATAGAGCCCAGTAGAAAAAAAATAGAATATATAGATAGTTCAAGCAAATAATAACCTAAGTTCTAGAATGAGCAATGTTCCATATATGTGGGCTAGGTAGAAATGCCTGGGTCAGCGCTGCATGTCATATATAAACTGGGGCTACAAGATATATATAATAAAGAGGTATATTAACCTAAAAAAGAGTAAACAAGCCCTAAGAAAGTTGAAAGTAAAGTTACTGTATGTAACTCAACCTACTGACCACATAGTGATGCTCAGATATAAGGCATAATGAAAGGTATATAGGATAATGCCACTATGTATATCAATATACTGACCACATAATAGATAATGTACAAACATTAGGCATAGAGAGAGGTGAAAGTATGTTTACCTATAACAGCAGAGCAGTAGATGGACCCCGACACGCGTTTCGCGGTTAAGCTTCGTCCAGGGGAGTAGTCTTCTACTCCCCTGGACGAAGCTTAACCGCGAAACGCGCGTCGGGGTCCATCTACTGCTCTGCTGTTATAGGTAAACATACTTTCACCTCTCTCTATGCCTAATGTTTGTACATTATCTATTATGTGGTCAGTATATTGATATACATAGTGGCATTATCCTATATACCTTTCATTATGCCTTATATCTGAGCATCACTATGTGGTCAGTAGGTTGAGTTACATACAGTAACTTTACTTTCAACTTTCTTAGGGCTTGTTTACTCTTTTTTAGGTTAATATACCTCTTTATTATATATATCTTGTAGCCCCAGTTTATATATGACATGCAGCGCTGACCCAGGCATTTCTACCTAGCCCACATATATGGAACATTGCTCATTCTAGAACTTAGGTTATTATTTGCTTGAACTATCTATATATTCAATTTTTTTTCTACTGGGCTCTATTTATTAGGGAACACTTTATGTTGGATAGGTGTATCTATATATGTATTTCCTCAGCAGACAGTATATTTTGTCTTATCTTTCTTGATTTTAGAAGGGCATGACATGCCTATATCTGTGTCTCCTCCTCCTTTTACTCCTCCACCTCTTTTCTTTTCACATGACTATATGTAGTTGTGACTTTTCCATGTGTTTGTTGTGTCTTCTGAGCAGTTTGTCAGCTTTTGGACACCTTTTAAGGTGTTTTCTATGTGTTTTCCATGTGTTTGTATGTGTTTGTGTTTGCCTGCCATTGGTTTCAATGGGGTTTGACGGTGTTCGTCGAACGTTCGACGAACAGTTCGTCGAACATGTCACTGTTCGACGAACCGAACCCGAACACTGGGGAGGTGGCTCATCTCTAACCAGGACCTGCCCTAGAAATGGAAGTAGAGAGACGGTTACCTGCTTTGAAAGTGTTTTGATTATGTTTTATTGATGTTTCTTGAAGTTTAAAAAGACAGTAGGGTAATGAACAGTGCTTACCTGAGAACTTTCCTTTGTAAATAGTTGGCACTGCTTAAGGTGCCCCTTATTGGCTTTCCCACGTGCCGGCAGCGTATGTAGGACCCTGTTTACTCTGTTGTTCACAGACCGAAGAAAAACCATCTGGCGTGGCAGAAGACCAGGTCTGGTTGTTATGCCTTGTAGCCCGCCAAGGCCAATGTTGAGGGTTTGACAGGTCCCCCACATCATTGTTGTTATTGGTGCACCAGGACACCCTATATTAAAATGTTTGCATTTTTCAAATATCTATATGCAGCACCCCAGAGTCCTGGTTGTTGCAGTACTGTGGCTCCGCCACTATGGGGAGCTATGGTACGTCTGATTGCACTAAAGGAGTTTCTCTGACCAGGTAACACCTCACTACACTTCACACTCCGGCCACCAGGGGGGGTGGTCCTATCTAGTAGGCCACTCCTCACACTATGGTAAAACTGGGGGTTGGACAGGAAGACAGGGAGAAGTAGCTGGGAAGAGCTAGTGAGAGGACCTGTCAGGGATGGGATCCTGGCAGACTCCTCAGAGCAGAACTAACCAGTGCACAACGGGAATACAGTAAAGAAGTATTGGGACCAGAAGGAGTCGTGCTGTTAGACCGAGGCAACATCCTTCTGAGGCGCAAACAGTCGGTGGCCGGAACGCCGAGCAAGTAAGAGACTTTAAGTACACTGCAAACCACGGCCGGACAGCTAATTACAGGTTGGCTGTCTCACTTAACACCTAAGCAGACAACGGAGGCAGCTGTGGGAGAGGGGCAACTCTAGGGTCCCGGAAGAACTCCAGGCCTACCCCGTCATACGGGTGCGTCCTACCATATCACCTGGAGGACGAAGAGAACGAACAATAGAGACAGACAGAAACAGTTGTGAGGACTATCCCGGGAGCTCAGCAGGGAAGAACTACAACACCCAGCGCTAGCAGGTAGACACTGATTCCCACCTGTAAAGAGAACTCCTGATGTGCCTTTGGACCGGCCGGTCTCTGACAACCCAGTTAACAGCGCTCTGGACTGAGGTCTCCAAAAACCTTCAGTAAAGAGGTAAAGAGACTGCAACCTGGTGTCCTCGTTATTTACCGCGACCTGCACCACCAACATCCACACCTATTATTTACTGTGCGCCCCACGGCAGGGTCACGGACCGGGGCCTAGCCGCCGTGACAACCCCCAGAAGCAGAGACTCGTAGGCCCGGTATCGGGTACCCCTCGGCCCTGCGGCGGTGTGGGGGCGCTACAACTTGGCGTCACGAACAGGATCTACTTAAGCCTGAAGAATCAGGTCATGTGTGCCTTGGAACTGTGATTTATTGCGCTTGAATTGTACTTTATTGAAAAGACTGTGTATCGCCATTTACCGCCAAAATTCGCCATTGCCGCGCACGGAGGGAGGAGCCTTAGCTACGTGGGCGGAATCAGCCAAAAGAAGCGCGGAACGGAAAGCGCGGTAAGGCGCCAATCCCGGAAGAGGAACTCCGACCTCCAGCAGGTTCGTGGGAGGAAGGGACAGCCATGTCTGAGTCGGGAGGAGAGGAGGTGGCGGTCGCAGCCGCGGACGCAGGGGCAGCTCCGGTCCCCGCAGCGGACGGAGCCGCGGCCCTAATACCACCACCGGTAGCCGCAGAACCCGCTGTTCCTCCCAACCAGCCGGACGCTGCCGCTAACACAAAAGCCATAATGCCCTTCTCTATGCCGTACCTGCCCGGAGCGGCTTGGCTTCCGCGATACTCTGGGGAGTCGCATACGTTCACTGACTTTAAAGAGGGGCTCTGCAGCCTGCTCGAGTTCTATCCCCTAACCGAGCCTCAGAAGGTCCATATGATAGCCGGCCAACTCTTTGGGGCTGCTCTGAGAGAATTGAAATCCTGGCCCGCTGAGGATAAAGAAACTGCACAACAGATTTTTGCCAAGCTTAAAGCCACCTTTGATACTCGCACTGCTACAGAAATTAAACTGACTTTTTATGGATGCAAACAAAGGCCACAGGATAGCTTACGGGACTATGCCCTTAATCTCCAGGAAGCGATGCGGGCCATTAAGCAGAGTGACCCCGGCAGCATGCAGGATGAGGATAAAATCCTGAAGGAGCGGTTCATTGAGGGGCTCCTGTGCAGTCACCAGCGGGGCCAATTGCACTTCCTGGCCATGCAAAATCCAGACTTGACTTTTGCGCAGTTCAAAGATAAAGCTATCCAGGCATTGCAGGAGCGACAGCCCAGCCGCGCAATACCACCCAGGCGCCCCGCTCTCACATACCACCAGGAGGTGGCATCGGATACCCCAGTTGCCACGGAGGCCGACGCCCAGAGCTTCGAGGACGACTCCCCTGCAGGACTCCGTCTTCAGATGCAGGAGCTGACCAAGAACGTTGCTGCCCTAGCCCGGACGGTGCAGTCCCTACAGGAGGCCCCCAAGAAAAAGATCCAGCTAGCCTCCGGACCAGAGGATGTTCCCTGGACGCGACAGAAGAGGACCCCACCGACCAGAGGCCGGGACAGCGATCGTTTCCATCAGGACGGACGACCCATCTGCCGCCGATGTCACCAGGTGGGCCATCTTGCAAGGTACTGTCCTTTAAACGAGCAACCCCTGGGGCAAAGGGCCAACCCCCAGGAGTAGGACGGTCAGGCCCGCAGCATTGGAGAACCAAGTATATTGGAGGACGACCAGTTCTCCCTGTAGTGATTGATGGAATCCCCTTGAATGCTTTGCTGGACCGGTTCTCAGGTGACGACTATACCTTACGTGCTCTACAAACGGTATTGGGAGGACGCTGATATTACTCGTGGCCCTGACGATGATTTCACCATAATCGCCAGTAATGGTCAGCCGTTGCCACAAGTGGGGTATAAGGAGGTCACCATCAAAGTGGGGCGGGTGGAATTGAAAGCCCAAGGGATTGTGATTGTTGATATTGATCGTCGAGAATGTAATCCCATGATGACTCTTGGTACTAATGTTATAGAAAATTGTCTTGCAGAAGTGATTGTTTTGTTGCAACAGGTGGCAGAAACCGCTGGCCACAGTGAGCAACGTGCCCTGCAGAAGGAAATCAGAGCTCTGATGCAGAGACAGCAGGTAGAGCTGACTGGTGGTGAGATTGGTCGTGTCACTGTGAGTGATTCAAACCCCATCGCGATACCCCCCAAGAGTGAAATGTTAATATGGTGTCGAGCAGCCATAGGACTCAGGGGTAAGGACTACCAGGCCTTGGTAGAACCCGTATATTCAGACAATAGGCCTACTGTTCTGACAGCCCGGGGGGTGGTCGACGTCCGTCAGGGGAGAGTGCCCGTACGTGTCCTCAATTGTGGGGAGGAAGAGGTTCACCTCACCAAGTATACCACGCTCGCCAAATTGTTCACTGTCAATAATAATGTGATACAGACACCTGAACCCTTGGTCCCGTCAAACTTGGCGGAGAACAAAGGTTCTGCAGAGCCCTCGAAGGACTGGTGTCGGGAATTGCATGTGGGCACTGACTCTACCCCATCCCATCAAAAACAGGGGGCCTACAGGGTGGTATATGAGTACGAGCAGATATTCAGCAAACACCCCTCAGATTTTGGGCAGGTGAAAGGGATCAAACATCACATCCCCACGGGAGATCACCGACCCATAAAAGAGAGATATCGCCCTGTACCCCCAGCTCATTACCAGTGTGCCAAGGACATGTTGCGGGAAATGAAGGAGGCTGGGGTGGTGAGAGACAGCTGTAGCCCCTGGGCAGCTCCGTTAGTCCTTGTTAAAAAGAAAGATGGTACAATGAGGATGTGTGTTGATTACAGGCAGTTGAATCGCATTACACATAAGGACGCATACCCACTGCCTAGGATAGAGGAGTCTCTGGCTGCCTTAAAATCTGCTAACTACTTCTCTACCTTAGATCTCACCAGTGGGTACTGGCAGGTTCCTGTAGCGGAGGCGGACAAAGAGAAGACGGCCTTCACGACGCCAATGGGTCTCTGTGAGTTCAACTACATGCCCTTCGGATTGTGCAATGCTCCCGGAACGTTCCAGTGGATGATGGAGTGCTGCCTGGGACACCTGAACTTTGAAACCATGCTGCTATATTTGGATGATGTCATTGTCTTCTCTAAGACCTACGAAGACCACCTGAAGCACCTGGCCGAGGTGTTTGAAGCCCTATCCAACTTTGGCTTAAAGGTGAAACCGTCCAAGTGTCATCTGCTGAAACCTAAAGTGCAGTACCTGGGCTATGTGGTGAGCGCTGAAGGAGTGGCCCCAGACCCCGACAAGGTCACAGTGATTAAGGACTGGCCAAAGCCCAGTGACCTCCACGAAGTCCGGCAGTTCCTCGGGCTGGTAGGCTATTACCGGAGGTTCATTAAGGACTTCACCAAGAAGGCCGCACCCTTGCAAAACCTGTTGGTGGGCCAACCAAAGAAGACCAAGGGGAGGAACACCCCCTTTGATTGGAACGAAGAGCTGGAGGAATCCTTCACCTGTTTGAAGTCGGCACTGACGGGAGAAGAGGTACTGGCTTACCCCGAATACGACCAACCATTTGTGCTGTACACAGATGCCAGTAATGTGGGACTAGGAGCCGTGCTGTCTCAAGTCCAGAAAGGCAAGGAAAGAGTGATCGCTTACGCCAGCAGGAAACTCCGTCCCACGGAAAGGAACCCTGACAACTACAGTTCCTTCAAACTGGAATTCCTTGCCCTTGTCTGGGCAGTGACAGAGAGGTTTAAGCACTACCTGGCCTCCGCGAAATTCACCGTCTTCACGGACAACAATCCGCTAACGCATCTGGGTACTGCCAAACTCGGGGCTTTGGAACAGCGGTGGATGGCCCGGCTGTCCAACTATGATTTCACCATCAAATATCGGGCAGGACACCAGAATGCCAATGCCGATGCTCTGTCCCGAATGCCCAATTTACCAGAAGTGGGAGAAGACCCGGAGGCACTTGAAGAGGTGGAGCTGCCTGCCTTCCATCGCCCCAAAGCCACTCAGAACTCTCACCATGTGAAGAACAGGCACAAGAACCAACCGGATGCCACGCTGAATCCCCTGCCCCACCACGGATGGGCAGAAACCCAGGATAGTGACCCCGCGGTCCGTCAGGTGAAGGAGCTCTTGACGCAGGCTGGGTTGCACCCTGGCCCAGACGACCCACAAGAAACCCAACAGCTGTGGAAGGGGAGAAGCAAGCTGTTTATCCATGATGGCAAGCTGTGCAGGACGAGCATTGACCCACGTACTCATGAATTGGTGTGGCAGATAGTGGTGCCCAGGCGAGATGCGCCCATGGTTCTGGGAGCCTACCATGATGGAGCCGGACACTTCGGATGGAGGAAGCTAGAGAAGCTGCTCCGAGGGAGGTTCTATTGGATTGGCATGAAGAGAACCATTGAGAAGTGGTGTCGGGAGTGTGGTCCATGTAGTCTGCGCAGGAAGGACCGTGACAGTCAGCGGGCTCCCCTGCGGCCTATCATCACCAAAAGGCCGCTCGAACTGGTCGCGCTGGATCATGTGAAGCTGACACCTAGCCGGTCGGGCTATATCTACGCCCTTACCATCGTGGACCACTACTCCAGGTTTTTGGTGGTTGTGCCTGTCAAGGATCTAACGGCCAGGACTGCCGCCAGGGCCTTCCAGCAACACTTTTGTAGGCCCCATGGCTACCCAGAGAGAAGGTACTGACCGATCAGGGACCTGCATTCGAAGCGGAAGTGTTCCAAGAATTCTGCCAACTGTACGGGTGTAAGAAGATCAGGACCACACCGTACCATCCTCAAACCAACGGGATGTGCGAGAAGATGAACCAAGTGGTAATTGATTTATTGAAGACCTTACCCGTGGAGGAACGGAACCTGTGGCCGACAAAGTTGCCTGACTTGGTGGATATGTACAATCACATCCCAGTAAGTTCCACCAACTGTACTCCAGCGTACCTGATGCGAGGAAGATCTAGTCGGTTACCCGTTGATCTGGACATGGGGGTCCTAGTACCCGAAGATACCTCGCCGGATGCAGATTGGGATGCAGAAAGGCAGCGAAGGTACCGCGAAGTACAGGAGTGTGTAGAGAGAAGTCTCGCCCAGGCTAGGCAGAAGCAAGAAAGGGACTACAACCAACATGCTCCTGCGATCCCCCTGTCACCTGGTGAGCAAGTACTTAAACGAAAGAGGAGATTACACAAGCTCGATGACCAATGGGAAGCGGAACCGTATACCATCCTGCCATCCGACTTCGACAACACAAAGGTCTGTCTCATCAGCAAGGACAGAGGGGAGACCTCGACAGCGGTATCCAGGGATCACCTTAAGGTCTGCCCCGATAAGTTGAAAGAGAGGGGCACGGCCCCAGAAATCTCCCCACCGGTGGAAAAGGAGAAGATGTTCCATACCGTCCTTGGTGACTTTCCCCAATCCTGGACTCAGATAAACCAAGCCATCGCGGTGCCTGTTCTAATGTTTCAACAGCCGGACCCACCAGAACCAATGGTGGTACCAGATCATCTGGCCCCGCTACCTCAACAAGCCTTACCTGATGAAACCATGCCAACCGTTGAACCGGCAAATCCTCCCTCTGCTATCAGTGAATCTGCTGTACCCACTGTTGATAGCAGCAGCTCTGAGAGCCCTAACCTGCCAGTGCTACCCCGACTCACTAGAAGTGTAGCAAGAAGACGGTGCACTACACCAGCGGTAGCAAGCATAGTGGGCCCTGTTAGGCCAATAGCAACCCCTGTGCTGCGAAGGTCCACACGCAGCACTCAAAACCAAACTCCCCTCCGCTACAAACCTTGGAGGTATTAATAAGGGCTGCTCTTTAGTTAAGAATGTTTTTGTGTGTATTTTTGTTACAGGTTTTAAATGGACAATAGAGTAATGGACGGTGAATTGCTCAAAAACTTTCATAAGGGGGGACCCCTTTGTTTACCCGGGGTCCCCGCCGTTTCAACCACTGAACTGAGAGTCATAAACTGTGCATGACCTAACTTTTGCAACGTTCAAGAATCCTCACCTCCCGTAAAGGGAAGCATTGTTATGTTCAATTGTTATGCTATTTCAAAAATTTGTGTGTTTTCTGTTAACATGTATTATTGTTCTTGTTTTCCCAGTCCCGGAGTACTGGATTTAACCGGGGGGGAGTGCAGCACCCCAGAGTCCTGGTTGTTGCAGTACTGTGGCTCCGCCACTATGGGGAGCTATGGTACGTCTGATTGCACTAAAGGAGTTTCTCTGACCAGGTAACACCTCACTACACTTCACACTCCGGCCACCAGGGGGGGTGGTCCTATCTAGTAGGCCACTCCTCACACTATGGTAAAACTGGGGGTTGGACAGGAAGACAGGGAGAAGTAGCTGGGAAGAGCTAGTGAAAGGACCTGTCAGGGATGGGATCCTGGCAGACTCCTCAGAGCAGAACTAACCAGTGCACAACGGGAATACAGTAAAGAAGTATTGGGACCAGAAGGAGTCGTGCTGTTAGACCGAGGCAACATCCTTCTGAGGCGCAAACAGTCGGTGGCCGGAACGCCGAGCAAGTAAGAGACTTTAAGTACACTGCAAACCACGGCCGGACAGCTAATTACAGGTTGGCTGTCTCACTTAACACCTAAGCAGACAACGGAGGCAGCTGTGGGAGAGGGGCAACTCTAGGGTCCCGGAAGAACTCCAGGCCTACCCCGTCATACGGGTGCATCCTACCATATCACCTGGAGGACGAAGAGAACGAACAATAGAGACAGACAGAAACAGTTGTGAGGACTATCCCGGGAGCTCAGCAGGGAAGAACTACAACACCCAGCGCTAGCAGGTAGACACTGATTCCCACCTGTAAAGAGAACTCCTGATGTGCCTTTGGACCGGCCGGTCTCTGACAACCCAGTTAACAGCGCTCTGGACTGAGGTCTCCAAAAACCTTCAGTAAAGAGGTAAAGAGACTGCAACCTGGTGTCCTCGTTATTTACCGCGACCTGCACCACCAACATCCACACCTATTATTTACTGTGCGCCCCACGGCAGGGTCACGGACCGGGGCCTAGCCGCCGTGACAACCCCCAGAAGCAGAGACTTGTAGGCCCGGTATCGGGTACCCCTCGGCCCTGCGGCGGTGTGGGGGTGCTACATATACTTTTGTAAATATAAGTTATGTAGCATCCAAAGACATACTGATAGGGAATTTATATTATGAGCCCCATTGGGGACAGCGATGATAATGTCTGTAAAGTGCTGCGGAATATGTTAGTGCTATATAAAAATAAAGATTATTATTATTATTCAAGCCAAGTACCTCTCATAAAGGGGAGCCTAAGTTTTGCCTGTTAAACCTGTTGACATGCATGTCTAAAATGTTTGCGTCTTTAACCTGTATTGTTGTTTTTCTTTTCACCAGTCTGAGAGTACTGGAGTTAATGGGGGGGAGTGTATCACCCCAGGTAACCGGTTGTTACAGTGATGTTGCCTTCTTTTCGGGGAAGGTAATGTCATGCTTGGAGACAAGGAGGATTTCCTTTACCAGGTAAAGCACCTACATGCAACACGTTCTGAATCCAGGCCAGAAGGGGGAGCTCTGAACCTGGATTTAGGGGAGCTTCCCCCAGATATATGTATTCTGGTCTGGAAGTGGAGTTAGTGAGTTGAGTGGAGGAGAGTGAGGAGAGAGGAGTGAGAGCAGAGTGTGGGGCCGTGCAGCCATGTGTGAGCTGCAGCTCCACGACGGAAGAGATAACCTGAAGGGTTGGAATGTTAGTGAGCATCTGAGGAAAGGAGCAAAGGAGAAGAAAAGGGCTTAGAAGGGAACTGTGACCGGGCACCCTCTGAGCCGAAGCCCAGGAACCGGGCACCGGGAGCCCGAGGTTGTGTTGAACTCTAGGTGGCACAGCAGACCTGGATGGCAAAGGACTTTATGTGTTTGCCCACACCCACACCCGAAGGTGAAGCAGTACATGAAGAGCCCGGGTCGTGATAGAGACCCTGTAAAAAGGCTCGCATTGCCCGCCATACGGATAACTTTCCCAGGACAGTAGAGAGAGGACTTTGTCAGGAAGCCACAGGCAGCCAGGACCTCGCATACGAGCGAGAGCAGGAAGGCTTATGGACCTCGCCTAGGAGATGGATCCACCATTGCCTCCAGGCCGGCCAGACTACAACTGGGGGTGATGGTACGGCAGCAAGAGGGTATCGCTTCCCACATGTGAAGCTGGGTCCCCAGGTCTCCCGGTGTGCTGGGCAAGGATGGTGTGGTGCCGGTAATAAACGGAGGACACAGAGTTGTAAAGTCTTTACCTGGTTTACTGGTTGAATCAGGCAACAGTTCAGGGTACCAGCAACAGGTGGACCCCTTTACCTGACCGAGTAACACAGGTGGCGTCACAAACTTTTATTGCTTTAACAACTCCCTTTAAAGACTATCCCTTTTATTGGGTGCCCAGGGCCATGGACTGGGTCACAGCCACCGTGGCATCCCCTTTAAGTAACGGACCCGATACTGAGTACCCCTAGGCCCTGGCGGGCGACTCACTAAAGCATGTAAATATGTAATATATGAGATATGAATAGCACTCCTGCTCTAGATAATAAGAAAAATGGTGATACTTAGCCCATATTTTGGCCAATTCATGCATGCCCAGCAACTAACGACAAGGTGGTCTCTGGTTTGCTGGCAACCTACTTGTCTAGTGTGTATACCTCACTTAGGCAAAAAGAACAACTCAAAAAACACACACTAAAAGACACACCTACTATGTACAGACAGCTTTAATAATTCAATATTAAAAGAGGGGGCTTCTTTTCTCAGTATTCAGGGGAGTCAGATAAGTGAATAATGAGGGTACTGGCACTAATGACAGCCTAAAACTTACCCTACCTTGCCACTGAGATTGACATCCTAGAAATCAATGTGGCGCCCCCGCTCAACGTCAGCATACCCTTCCTGACCCTATTGAACCCTGAAGAGAAAAGAGAACGCCACCGTGAAAAAAATTATATAAACGTGACCCTAGTAAACCAGAGTCAATATATACAAAAAGTTCACAAAAACAGTGTAACTAAAAATATTTGAGAAAAATATATTTTTTAAAAAGCCGACGTTGAGTGGTGGAGACGCATCAATTTCTAGGGTGCCAACCTTCAGGGCAAGGTAGGGTACATTTTAGGCCATCATTAGGACCAGTACCATCATTCTTCACTTTTCTGGCTCTCTTAGGCTAAAGCCTAAATTTATGGGAAGGTAGGATCCTGCTGCAATTAGTGAGCTCAATCAGAAGACTGATATACAACTAACAAAAAACTGACTGGCACTTCCCAATCAGAAATCTGGTGTGTACAGGTGCGAACTACTGTAGGAGTAGCCATCTCTATATATAATAAAAAATAATAATAATAATAATAATAATACTAATACTAATAATAAATTGTCAGACTTTTGGAGCAGAGCAGGAAGCTGGCGAGTGCAGGGAGCTCCTGAAGCTGCATCTTGAGATAACCCATTTAAGCGCTATGATTTAGGTTTACTTCTAATGTTTCTATTATGTTTGTTAACTTTACATATTTATTGTGCTCAGTCTTACTACTATGGTATTATTTTATAGTTATATTTGTTTAATTGTCCTTTTGTTCTGTCTTCCTACAAGCATAGGATCAGGGTTATTTTCTCTTTTATTCACCTTTCATTCTGTGTACTAAGGTACATTTGTATAAAATGGGACTATCCTTTAGATGTAGTGTTGCATTACTAGTGCTTCGATTACATTTTGCCTTTATTTATATTTCATTTTGCTACAATTGCATTACTGGAGATGTACTTAAAAATGAAATGTCTTATGCAAATAGTAATGCATAATAGGTTACAGAATGTTAAGCTCATACAATAGGATAAGAGACCTTGTACTGTATAATATTCTAGTACTATAAATGTTCATGCCATTTTTAAACATTGGAGCTGTGTTTTGGATGATATTTTCTCACTAAATGTTATTAAAATGTGTCAGAAGGGCATCTGTAGGTCTAATATCCCTCGCAAATGATTGGAGCTTATGGAAATCTAATATATAAAGCCGAATGTGTGTGCGTGTGCTTGTGTGTGTGTGTGTTTGTGTGTGTGTGTATGTGTGCATGCCCGGGATTGGCATCTGCACCGTCACAGCTACAGCCACAAAATTTTGCACAGTCACACGTCTGGACCCCGAGAGCGTCATAGGCTATGTTGTGAGATGAAATTTTAACCCCACACTTTCCAATTCACCAAACAATTTTGCCCCTATCTACATAATGGGGAAAAAGTGAAAGGAAAAGTGTTCGAGGCGAATTGACAGCTGCCAGATGTGAACAAGGGGGACTTAAAGAGTGAGTGAGCCATGGTGCCAAAGAGTATATACCGTACAGTTGCTAAGGTGAGGCCCTGACATGGGATACTCACCACACACGAGGATATGAACACACACACAAAATGCGCCACACACTACCACGTGCTTGAACACATATATCACCCTCAGCACACATTTCACCACACATACACCAATCTCGCCACATAAAAGTCACCGCTCAAAACTCACCAAGCGCAAAATTCACCACATGCAAAACTCGCCACATGCAAAACTAGGCTCATGCAAAACTAACCACACGTGCAAAACTCACCTCATGGAAAACTCGCCACACGCAAAACTTGCACGTACACGGAAAAATTGCCACATGCACAAAAGTTGCAACACATGCAAAAGTTGCCTCACACAAAACTTGCACATACTCAAAACGCAGCACACATAAAACTTGCCACACGTAAAACTTGCTGCACACAACTTGCTACACTAACCTGTTACATGCAACTCGACACACAAAAAGTTGCTACACGCATGTCGCCACACAAAACTCATCTCACAAAAGTCGCTACATGCATGTCGCCACATGCAGCTCAACACACACAACTTGACACATGAAACTCGCCCTAAAACACACACAAGTCTGGTATTATCCTTCAAAAATAAAAATCTAATTAATAAGCAGACAAACTACAAGAGCAACAAATGTACCATATAGGAAATACGGCAGCTGTCAGTCACATGACCTGTCTATTATGTGTATGTGTGAGCTAATACATACTGCCAGGGGGGAGGGCTTCCTGTTGGCTGGGGATTTATTAGGCTGCCAATTTAGCTTACAAATACTGAGGTAAAAATACTGACCAAATAACGTGTGAACGAGGTCTAATACAGGAGGAGATGACATACAGGTACATTCAATATACAGGGGAGATGACACACAGGTATATACTATACTAGCTATTGAACCCATTCTATGCCCGGGTGGCGAGCATTTATATTGGTATATGGTCTCCATCCTGGTATGTGCTGCTCCCATCTTGCTCTCCCATCCTGTCATGTGCTGCTCCATCCTGGGCCCCCATCCTGTCATGAGCTCCCATCCTGCGCCCCCATCCTGTCATGTGCTGCTCCATCCTGCATCCCCATCCTGTCATGTGCTCCCATCCTGCATCCCCATCCTGTCATGTGCTGCTCCATCCTGCATCCCCATTCTGTCATGTGCTGTTCCATCCTGCGCCCCCATCCTATCATGTGCTGCTCCATCCTGCGTCCCTATCCTGTCATGTGCCCCCATCCTGCGCCCCCATCCTATCATGTGCTGCTGTATCCTGCGTCCCCATCCTGTCGTGCTCCCATCCTGCGCCCCATCCTGTCATATGCTGCTCCATCCTACACCCCCATCCTGTCATGTGTGTGCCCCCATTCTGTCATGTGCTGCTCCCATCCTGTGCCCCCATTCTGTCATGTGCTGCTCCCATTGTCATGTGCTCCCATCCTGCGCCCCTTCCAGTCATGTGAACCCATCCTGCACCCCCATCCTGTCATGTGTGCTCCCCCATTCTGTCATGTGCTGCGCCCATCCTGCACCCCCATTCTGTCATGTGCTGCTCCCATCCTGTGCCCCCATTCTGTTGTAATGTGCTGCACCCATTCTGCCTGTTACTGTTTCCATTCTGCCATATGTTGCTCTCATCTTTCTCTCTCTGGCTCTACTGCCCGAGTGCGGCTGTGCTGAGTGCGGGCGGCTGTGCTGAGTGCGGGCGGCTGTGCGTGGCTGTGCTGAGTGCAAGCGGCTGTGCGTGGCTGTGCTGAGTGCAGGCGGCTGTGCGTGGCGGTGCTGAGTACGAGTGGCTGTGCGTTGCTGTGCTGAGTGCGGGCAGCTGTGCGTGGCGGTGCTGAGTGCAGGCGGCTGTGCATGGCGGTGCTGAGTGCGGGCGGCTGTGCTGAGTGCGGGCGGCTGTGCGTGGCTGTGCTGAGTGCGGGTGGCTGTGCGTGGCTGTGCTGAGTGCGGGCGGCTGTGCTGAGTGCGGGCGGCTGTGCTGAGTGCGGGCGGCTGTGCTGAGTGCGGGCGGCTGTGCGTGGCGGTGCTGAGTGTGGGCGGCTGTGCTGAGTGCGGGCGGCTGTGCTGAGTGCAGGCGGCTGTGCATGGCTGTGCTGAGTGCGGGCGGCTGTGCGTGGCTGTGCTGAGTACAGGCGGCTGTGCGTGGCTGTGCTGAGTGCGGGCGGCTGTGCGTGGCGGTGCTGAGTGCGGGCGGCTGTGTGTGGCGGTGCTGAGTGCGGGCGGCTGTGCTGAGTGCGGGCGGCTGTGCGTGGCTGTGCTGAGTGCGGGCGGCTGTGCATGGCGGTGCTGAGTGCGGGCGGCTGTGCTGAGTGCGGGCGGCTGTGCGTGGCTGTGCTGAGTGCGGGTGGCTGTGCGGAGTGCGGGCGGCTGTGCTGAGTGCGGGTGGCTGTGCTGAGTGCGGGCGGCTGTGCGTGGCGGTGCTGAGTGTGGGCGGCTGTGCTGAGTGCGGGCGGCTGTGCTGAGTGCGGGCGGCTGTGCGTGGCTGTGCTGAGTGCGGGCGGCTGTGCGTGGCTGTGCTGAGTACAGGCGGCTGTGCGTGGCTGTGCTGAGTGCGGGCGGCTGTGCATGGCGGTGCTGAGTGCGGGCGGCTGTGTGTGGCGGTGCTGAGTGCAGGCGGCTGTGCTGAGTGCGGGCGGCTGTGCGTGGCTGTGCTGAGTGCGGGCGGCTGTACGTGGCGGTGCCAAGTGCGGGCGGCTGTACGTGGCTGTGCTGAGTGCGGGCGGCTGTGCGTGGCGGTGCTGAGTGCGGGCGGCTGTGCGTGGCGGTGCTGAGTGCGGGCGGCTGTGCGTGGCTGTGCTGAGTACAGGTGGCTGTGCGTGGCTGTGCTGAGTGTGGGCGGCTGTGCGTGGCGGTGCTGAGTGCGGGCGGCTGTGTGTGGCGGTGCTGAGTGCGGGCGGCTGTGCTGAGTGCGGGCGGCTGTGCGTGGCGGTGCTGAGTGCAGGCGGCTGTGCATGGCGGTGCTGAGTGCGGGCGGCTGTGCTGAGTGCGGGCGGCTGTGCGTGGCTGTGCTGAGTGCGGGTGGCTGTGCGTGGCTGTGCTGAGTGCGGGCGGCTGTGCTGAGTGCGGGCAGCTGTGCTGAGTGCGGGCGGCTGTGCGTGGCGGTGCTGAGTGTGGGCGGCTGTGCTGAGTGCGGGCGGCTGTGCGTGGCTGTGCTGAGTGCGGGCGGCTGTGCGTGGCTGTGCTGAGTACAGCGGCTGTGCGTGGCTGTGCTGAGTGCGGGCGGCTGTGCGTGGCGGTGCTGAGTGCGGGCGGCTGTGTGTGGCGGTGCTGAGTGCGGGCGGCTGTGCTGAGTGCGGGCGGCTGTGCGTGGCTGTGCTGAGTGCGGGCGGCTGTACGTGGCAGTGCCAAGTGCGGGCGGCTGTACGTGGCGGTGCTGAGTGCGGGCGGCTGTGCGTGGCGGTGCTGAGTGCGGGCGGCTGTGCGTGGCGGTGCTGAGTGCGGGCGGCTGTGCGTGGATGTGCTGAGTGTGGGCGGCTGTGCTGAGTGCGGGCGGCTGTGCGTGGCAGTGCTGAGTGCGGGCGGCCATGCGTGGTGGCGCTGAGTGCAGGCGGCTGTACATGGCGGTGGTGAGTGCGGGCAGCTGTGCGTTGCGGTGCTGAATGCGGGTGGCTGTGCATTGCGGTGCTGAATGCGGGCGGCTGTGTGTGGCGGTGCTGAGAGCGGGCGGCTGTGCGTGGCGGTGCTGAGTGCGGGCGGCTGTGCGTGGATGTGCTGAGTGCGGGCGGCTGTGCGTGGCGGTGCTGAGTGCGGGCGGCTGTGCGTGGCGGTGCTGAGTGCGGGCGGCTGTGCGTGGTGTTGTGAATTAGACTTTTTGGCTCCCTCTTGTGGTTACTAGTGATATGACTCTGGGATTGTCTTTCCTCAGTTTGGCACCCACCTGGGTCGTTAGTCCAGGGGTGTTGCTATATAAGCTTCCTGGATCCTTAGTCCAGTGCCTGGCATCGTTGTAATCAGATCCTTTCTGTTTGCTCCTGTCTGCTGGTCCTGGTTCGTGCAAAATTAAGCTAAGTCCTGCTTCTTTGTTTTTTGGTTATTTGCTTGCTCTCATTTTTGTCCAGCTTGTACTAAATGTGATTCCTGACCTTGCTGGAAGCTCTAGGGGGCTGGTGTTCTCCCCCCGGGCCGTTAGACGGTTCGGGGGTTCTTGAATATCCAGCGTGGATATTTTGATAGGGTTTTTGCTGACCATATAAGTCATCTTACTATATTCTGCTATTAGCTAGTGGGCCTCTCTTTGCTAAATACCTAGCTCATTTTTATGTTTGTCTTTTCCTCTTACCTCACCGTTATTATTTGTTGGGGGCTTGTATCCAACTTTTGGGGTCTTTTCTCTGGAGGCAAGAAAGGTCTTTCTTTTCCCTTCTAGGGTTAGTTAGTTCTCCGGCTGGCGCAAGACGTCTAGAACCAACGTAGGCACGTTCCCCGGCTGCTGCTATTTGTGGTGCTAGGATTAGGTATATGGTCAGCTCAGCTACCACTGCCCTATGAGCTGTTTTTTTGTGTTTGCAGACTTAGTAATTATTTTGAGACCTTGTATTGACTATCGGCTTCTGAATAAAATCACTGTTAAATTTCAGTATCCTTTGCCTCTGTTGTCGGACTTGTTTGCCCGGATTAAAGGTGCCAAGTGGTTCACCAAGATAGATCTTCGTGGTGCGTACAACCTTGTGCGCATTAAGCAAGGAGATGAATGGAAGACTGCATTTAATACGCCCGAAGGTCATTTTGAGTACTTGGTGATGCCTTTTGGGCTCTCTAATGCTCCCTCAGTGTTTCAGTCCTTTATGCATGATATTTTCTGGAAGTATCTGGATAAATTTATGATTGTTTATCTGGATGATATTCTGGTTTTCTCTGAAGATTGGGACTCACATGTGGAGCAGGTCAGGATGGTGTTTCAGGTTTTGCGTGAGAATGCTTTGTTTGTTAAGGGCTCAAAGTGTCTCTTTGGAGTACAGAAGGTTCCCTTTTTGGGGTTTATTTTTTCCCCTTCTGCTGTGGAGATGGACCCAGTCAAGGTCTGAGCTATTCATGATTGGACTCAACCCACGTCAGTTAAGAGTCTTCAGAAGTTCTTGGGTTTTGCTAACTTCTACCGTCGTTTTATCGCTAATTTTTCTAGCGTTGTTAAACCTTTGACGGATATGACCAAGAAAGGTTCTGATGTTGCTAACTGGGCTCCTGCAGCCGTGGAGGCGTTCCAAGAGTTGAAGCGCCGGTTTACTTCGGCGCCTGTTTTGTGCCAGCCTGATGTCTCACTTCCCTTTCAGGTCGAAGTGGACGCTTCTGAGATTGGGGCAGGGGCCGTTTTGTCGCAGAGAGGCCCTGGTTGCTCGGTAATGAGACCTTGTGCTTTCTTCTCTAGGAAGTTTTCGCCTGCTGAGCGGAATTATGATGTTGGCAATCGGGAGTTGCTGGCCATGAAGTGGGCATTTGAGGAGTGGCGTCATTGGCTCGAGGGTGCTAAGCATCGTGTGGTGGTCTTGACTGATCACAAAAATTTGATGTATCTCGAGTCTGCTAAACGCCTGAATCCTAGACAGGCCCGCTGGTCATTGTTTTTCTCCCGTTTTGACTTTGTGGTCTCGTATTTACCAGGTTCAAAGAATGTGAAGGCTGATGCTCTTTCAAGGAGCTTTGTGCCTGACTCTCCTGGAGTCGCAGAACCAGTTGGTATTCTTAAAGAGGGAGTTATCTTGTCAGCCATTTCTCCTGATTTGCAACGTGTGTTGCAGAGATTTCAGGCTGGTAGACCTGACTCTTGTCCACCTGACAGACTGTTTGTTCCTGATAAGTGGACTAGCAGAGTCATTTCCGAGGTTCATTCCTCGGTGTTGGCAGGGCATCCGGGAATTTTTGGCACCAGAGATCTGGTGGCTAGGTCCTTTTGGTGGCCTTCCTTGTCACGGGATGTGCGGTCATTTGTGCAGTCCTGTGGGACTTGTGCTCAAGCTAAGCCTTGCTGTTCTCGTGCCAGCGGGTTGCTCTTGCCCTTGCCTGTCCCAAAGAGGCCTTGGACACACATTTCCATGGATTTCATTTCAGATCTCCCGGTGTCTCAGGGCATGTCTGTCATCTGGGTGGTATGTGATCGCTTTTCTAAAATGGTCCATTTAGTGCCTTTGCCTAAGCTGCCTTCCTCTTCCGATCTGGTTCCTGTGTTCTTTCAGAATGTGGTTCGTTTACACGGCATTCCTGAGAATATTGTGTCTGACAGAGGATCCCAGTTTGTTTCCAGGTTCTGGCGATCCTTTTGTGCTAGGATGGGCATTGATTTGTCGTTTTCGTCTGCCTTTCATCCTCAGACTAATGGACAAACGGAGCGAACTAATCAGACTCTGGAGGCTTATTTGAGGTGTTTTGTTTCGGCAGATCAGGATGATTGGGTGACCTTCTTGCCGTTGGCTGAGTTTGCCCTTAATAATCGGGCTAGTTCCGCTACTTTGGTTTCGCCATTTTTCTGCAACTCTGGTTTCCACCCTCGTTTTTCCTCGGGACACGTGGAGCCTTCTGACTGTCCTGGGGTAGATTCTGTGGTGGATAGGTTGCAGCAGATCTGGAATCATGTGGTGGACAACTTAAAGTTGTCACAGGAGAAGGCTCAGCGTTTTGCCAACCGCCGCCGCGGTGTGGGTCCCCGACTTCGTGTTGGGGATTTGGTATGGCTGTCTTCTCGATTTGTTCCGATGAAGGTCTCCTCTCCTAAATTTAAGCCTCGCTTCATCGGTCCTTACAAGATATTGGAAATCCTTAATCCTGTGTCCTTTCGCTTGGATCTTCCGGTGTCGTTTGCCATTCACAACGTGTTCCATAGGTCTTTGTTGCGGCGGTACGTTGTACCTGTGGTTCCTTCTGTTGAGCCTCCTGCTCCGGTGTTGGTTGAGGGCGAGTTGGAGTACGTGGTGGAGAAGATCTTGGATTCTCGTCTCTCCAGACGGAGGCTTCAGTATCTGGTCAAGTGGAAGGGCTATGGTCAGGAGGATAATTCCTGGGTGGTTGCCTCTGATGTGCATGGGGCCGATTTAGTTCGTGCCTTTCACGCTGCTCATCCTGATCGCCCTGGTGGTCTTGGTGAGGGTTCGGTGACCCCTCCTTAAAGGGGGGGTACTGTTGTGAATTAGACTTTTTGGCTCCCTCTTGTGGTTACTAGTGATATGACTCTGGGATTGTCTTTCCTCAGTTTGGCACCCACCTGGGTCGTTAGTCCAGGGGTGTTGCTATATAAGCTTCCTGGATCCTTAGTCCAGTGCCTGGCATCGTTGTAATCAGATCCTTTCTGTTTGCTCCTGTCTGCTGGTCCTGGTTCGTGCAAAATTAAGCTAAGTCCTGCTTCTTTGTTTTTTGGTTATTTGCTTGCTCTCATTTTTGTCCAGCTTGTACTAAATGTGATTCCTGACCTTGCTGGAAGCTCTAGGGGGCTGGTGTTCTCCCCCCGGGCCGTTAGACGGTTCGGGGGTTCTTGAATATCCAGCGTGGATATTTTGATAGGGTTTTTGCTGACCATATAAGTCATCTTACTATATTCTGCTATTAGCTAGTGGGCCTCTCTTTGTTAAATACCTAGCTCATTTTTACATTTGTCTTTTCCTCTTACCTCACCGTTATTATTTGTTGGGGGCTTGTATCCAACTTTTGGGGTCTTTTCTCTGGAGGCAAGAAAGGTCTTTCTTTTCCCTTCTAGGGTTAGTTAGTTCTCCGGCTGGCGCGAGACGTCTAGAACCAACGTAGGCACGTTCCCCGGCTGCTGCTATTTGTGGTGCTAGGATTAGGTATATGGTCAGCTCAGCTACCACTGCCCTATGAGCTGGTTTTTTGTGTTTGCAGACTTAGTAATTATTTCTGAGACCCTCTGCCATTGGGGTCATAACAGCGTGGATTTGCTGAGTGCGGGCGGCTGTGCTGAGTGCGGGCGGCTGTGCGTGGCGGTGCTGAGTGCGGGCGGCTGTGCGTGGCGGTGCTGAGTGCGGGCGGCTGTGCTGCTGAGTGCGGGCAGCTGTGCGTGGCGGTGGTGAGTGCGAGCGGCTGTGCGTGGCGGTGGTGAGTGCGGGCGGCTGTGCGTGGCGGTGTTGAGTGCGGGCGGCTGTGCGTGGTGGTGCTGAGTGCAGGCGGCTGTGCACGGCGGTGGTGAGTGCGGGCAGCTGTGCGTTGCGGTGCTGAATGCGGGCAACTGTTGTGAATCCGCTTTTGGGCTCCCCTGGTGGTTGCTGGTGGTACTGGTGACTTGTGTGTCTTTGCTGTCTCAGTTCACCTGCTCCCATCAGTGTTTGGGAGTTTCCTATTTAGCCTTGCTCTCCAGTCATTTCCTTGCCGGTCATCATTGTAACCAGAGCCTTCGGTTGCATGTTCCTGCTACTAGTCTGCTGATCAGCTAAGTGGACTTTGTCCTTTTGTTTTGTATCTTTTGTCCAGTTTGCAGTTTTGTTATTCTCTGTAGCTGGAAGCTCTTGTGGGCTGAAATTGCCACTCCTGTGTCATGAGTTGACACAGGAGTCTTAAAGTAATTTCAGGATGGTTTTTTGATAGGGTTTTCAGTTGACCGTGAAGTCCTCTTTTGTATCCTTCTGCTATCTAGTAAGTGGACCTCTCTTTGCTAAATCTACCTTCATACTGTGTATGTCTTTTCCTCTAAACTCACCGTCATTACATGTGGGGGGCTGCTATCATCTTTTGGGGTATTTCCCTAGAGGTAAGCCAGGTCTGTTCCTTCCTCTACCAGGGGTAGTTAGTCCTCCGGCTGGCGCGTGGCATCTAGGGTTAATCAGGTATGCTCCCTGGCTACTATTAGTTGTGTGGTAGATTTAGCTCACGGTCAGCTCGAGATTCCATCACCCAGAGCTCGTCCGTTATCTTTGTGTTTTGATGTTTCCCTGCCATTGGGAATCATGACAGTATGACCGGCCCGTGTTAAAGTTACTGGCAGAAGAAAGGAGAGAAAAAGAAGTCTGTAGAGTTTTTTTTTTTTTTCCCTATGTTTACTCCATAGTTGGATCAGTTGTATTTCAGCTCTAATTACAGCCTTTGCCTTTCTCTCCTTCTAATCCTTGAATGGCTCTGATCTCACCTGTTTATAGATGGATCCTCAGAGCTTGGCTGCAGGTTTAAATAATCTTGCTACTAAGGTTCAAAATTTACAAGAATTTGTTATACATACTCCGATGTCTGAACCTAAGATTCCTACACCAGAGGTGTTTTCCGGAGATAGATCTCGGTTTCTGAATTTCAAATATAATTGTAACTTATTCCTTTCTCTCAGACCTCACTCCTCTGGAGATCCTGTCCAGCAGGTTAAGATTGTGATTTCTTTGCTGCGAGGTGACCCTCAAAACTGGGCATTTTCATTGACACCAGGGGATCCTGCGTTGCTCAATGTGGATGCCTTTTTTCTGGCTTTAGGCTTGCTTTATGAGGAACCTAATTTGGAGATTCAAGCTGAAAAAGCTTTGATAGCCCTATCTCAAGGGCAAGATGAAGCTGAGATATACTGCCAAAAATTTCGTAAATGGTCTGTGCTTACTCAGTGGAATGAGTGCGCCCTAGCGGCAAATTTCAGAGAGGGCCTCTCTGATGCCGTTAAGGATGTTATGGTCGGGTTCCCTGCGCCTACAGGTCTGAATGAGTCCATGACAATGGCTATTCAGATTGATCGGCGTTTGCGGGAGCGCAAGCCTGTGCACCATTTGGCGGTATCTTCTGAAAAGTCGCCAGAGAATATGCAATGTGACAGAACTCTGTCCAGAAGTGAGCGGCAGAATTACAGGCGTAAAAATGGGTTATGTTTCTATTGTGGTGATTCTGCTCATGTTATATCAGCATGCTCTAAACGCACAAAGAAGGCTGACAAGTCTATTTGCACTTTACAGTCTAAATTTATTCTGTCTGTAACCTTGATTTGTTCATTATCAGTTATTACTGTGGATGCCTATGTGGACTCTGGCGCCGCCCTGAGTCTTATGGATTGGTCCTTTGCCAGGCGCTGTGGGTTTGATTTAGAGCCACTGGAAGTCCCTATACCTCTGAAGGGTATTGATTCTACCCCTTTGGCTAGTAATAAACCACAATTCTGGACGCAAGTGACTATGCGTATGACTCCAGACCATCAGGAGGTGATTCGCTTCCTTGTGTTGTACAATTTACATGATGTTTTAGTGCTTGGATTACCATGGTTACAATCTCATAACCCAGTCCTTGACTGGAAAACAATGTCTGTGATAAGCTGGGGATGTCGGGGGGCTCATGGGGATGTACCTTTGGTTTCCATTTCGCCATCTACTCCCTCTGAGATTCCAGCATTTTTGTCTGATTATCGTGATGTTTTTGAAGAGCCTAAGATTGGTTCTCTCCCTCCCCACAGAGATTGTGATTGCGCCATAGATCTGATTCCTGGCAGTAAATTTCCAAAGGGTCGTTTGTTTAATTTATCTGTGCCTGAACATGCTGCTATGCGAGAGTATATTAAGGAGTCCCTGGAAAAGGGACATATTCGTCCTTCTTCATCTCCTTTAGGAGCTGGTTTTTTCTTTGTGTCTAAGAAGGATGGCTCTCTGAGGCCTTGTATTGATTATCGACTCCTGAATAAAATTACAGTCAAATATCAGTATCCGTTGCCTTTGTTGACTAATTTGTTTGCTCGCATAAGAGGGGCTAAGTGGTTCTCTAAGATTGATCTTCGTGGGGCGTATAATTTGGTGCGAATTAAGCAGGGGGATGAGTGGAAAACCGCATTTAATACGCCTGAGGGCCATTTTGAGTGTTTAGTAATGCCTTTCGGCCTTTCAAATGCACCTTCGGTCTTTCAGTCCTTTATGCATGATATTTTCCGTGAATATTTGGATAAATTTATGATTGTGTATTTGGACGATATTTTGATTTTTTCTGATGACTGGGAGTCTCATGTTCAACAGGTCAGGAGGGTTTTTCAGGTTTTGCGGACTAGTTCTTTGTGTGTAAAGGGTTCAAAGTGTGTTTTTGGGGTTCAAAAGATTTCTTTTTTGGGGTACATTTTTTCCCCTTCTTCTGTTGAGATGGACCCTGTTAAGGTTTGGGCTATTTGTGACTGGACGCAGCCTACTTCTCTTAAGAGTCTTCAGAAATTCTTGGGCTTTGCTAATTTCTATCGTCGATTTATAACTGGGTTTTCTGGCGTTGCTAAACCTTTGACTGATTTGACTAGAAAGGGTGCTGATGTTGCCGATTGGTCCCCTGCTGCTGTGGAGGCCTTTCGGGAGCTTAAGCG
Source organism: Ranitomeya variabilis (assembly GCF_051348905.1). Classification (NCBI taxonomy): domain Eukaryota; kingdom Metazoa; phylum Chordata; class Amphibia; order Anura; family Dendrobatidae; genus Ranitomeya; species Ranitomeya variabilis. The sequence goes on along the minus strand of NC_135232.1, from coordinate 655,889,419 downwards.
CCGCTTTTCGTCTGCTCCTGTGTTGCGCCAGCCTGATGTTTCTCTTCCCTTTCAGGTTGAGGTCGATGCTTCCGAGATCGGAGCAAGGGCGGTTTTGTTGCAGAAAAGTTCCGATTGCTCAGTGATGAGACCTTGTGCGTTCTTTTCTCGTAAATTTTCTGCCGCCGAGCGAAACTATGATGTTGGTAATCGGGAGCTTTTGGCCATGAAGTGGGCGTTTGAGGAGTGGCGTCATTGGCTTGAGGGTGCCAGACATCAGGTGGTGGTTTTGACTGATCACAAGAATCTGATTTATCTGGAGTCTGCCAGGCGCCTGAATCCTAGACAGGCACGCTGGTCGTTGTTTTTTTCTCGGTTTAATTTTGTGGTCTCATACTTACCGGGTTCTAAAAATGTGAAGGCAGATGCTCTTTCTAGGAGTTTTGAGCCTGACTCTCCTGGGGATTCTGAACCTGCTGGTATCCTTAAGGATGGGGTGGTTTTGTCTGCTGTCTCCCCAGACTTGCGACGTGCTTTGCAAGAATTTCAGGCAGATAGACCTGATCGTTGTCCACCTGGTAGACTGTTTGTTCCTGATGATTGGACCAGTAGAGTCATCTCGGAAGTTCATTCTTCTACTTTGGCAGGTCATCCTGGAATTTTTGGTACTAGAGATTTGGTGGCTAGGTCCTTCTGGTGGCCTTCCCTGTCTCGAGATGTGCGTGTTTTTGTGCAGTCTTGTGATGTTTGTGCTCGGGCCAAGCCTTGTTGTTCTAGGGCTAGTGGGTTATTGTTGCCCATGCCTATTCCGAAGAGGCCTTGGACGCACATCTCTATGGACTTTATTTCTGATCTCCCTGTTTCTCAGAAGATGTCTGTCATCTGGGTGGTGTGTGACCGTTTTTCTAAAATGGTCCATTTGGTGCCATTGCCTAAGTTGCCTTCCTCATCTGAATTGGTCCCTCTGTTTTTTCAAAATGTGGTTCGCCTGCATGGGATTCCGGAAAACATCGTTTCTGACAGGGGAACCCAGTTCGTGTCTAGATTTTGGCGGACATTCTGTTCCAGGTTGGGAATTGATTTGTCTTTTTCGTCTGCATTCCATCCTCAGACTAATGGCCAGACGGAGCGAGCTAATCAAACTTTGGAGACTTATTTGAGGTGTTTTGTGTCTGCGGATCAGGATGACTGGGTTGCCTTTTTGCCGTTGGCAGAGTTTGCTCTTAATAATCGGGCTAGTTCTGCCACTTTGGTTTCCCCTTTCTTTTGCAATTCAGGGTTTCACCCTCGTTTTTCATCTGGTCAGGTGGAATCTTCGGATTGTCCGGCAGTTGATGCTGTGGTGGATCGGTTGCATCGGATTTGGGGACAAGTGGTGGACAATTTGAAGTTGTCCCAGGAGAGGACTCAGCAGTTTGCTAACCGCCGGCGTTGTGTTGGTCCTCGCCTTCGTGTTGGGGACTTGGTGTGGTTGTCTTCCCTGTTGTGATCCGCTTTTTGGGCTCCCCTAGTGGTGGCTGGTGGTACTGGAGACTTGTGTGTTCTTTTCTGCCTCAGCTCACCTGCTTCCATCAGTTTTGGGAGTTCCCTATTTAGCCTTGCTCTCCAGTCACTTCCTTGCCGGTCATCATTGTAACCTGAGTCTTTCAGTTGCATGTTCCTGCTACCAGTCTGCTGATCAGCTAAGTGGACTCTTGTCCTTTTTGTTTTGTATTTTTTTGTCCAGTTTACAGTTTGTCATTTCCTGTTACTGGAAGCTCTTGTGGACTGAAATTGCCACTCCTGTGTCATGAGTTGACACAGGAGTCTTAAAGTAATTTCAGGATGGGTTTTTGAAAGGGTTTTTCAGCTGACCGTGAAGTCCTCTTTTGTATCCTTCCTCTATCTAGTAAGTGGACCTCGCTTTGCTAAATCTACCTTCATACTGTGTATGTCTTTTCCTCTGAACTCACCGTTAATATATGTGGGGGCTACTATCATCTTTGGGGAATTTCACTAGAGGTAAGCCAGGTCTGTTCCTTCCTCTTCCAGGCGTAGTTAGTTCTCCGGCTGGCGCATGGCATCTAGGCAGCCGTAGGAATGCTTCCTGGCTACTGTTAGTTGTGTGGTAGATTTAGGTCACGGTCAGCTTGAGTTTCCATCACCCGAGGGCTAGTCTGTTATTTTGTGTTTCTGATGTTCCCATGCCATTGGGGAATCATGACAGTATGACCGGCCACTGTTAAAGTGATTGGCAGAAGAAAGGAGAGTAAAAGAAGTCTGTAGATTTTTTTTTTTTTTTTTTTTTTCTTCACATGTTTGCTACTTAGTTGGCTCAGTTGTATTTCTGCTCTATTTACAGCCTTGCCTTTCTCTCCTTCTAATCTTTGAATGGCTCTGATCTCTCCGGTTTAAGGATGGACTCTCAGAGTTTGGCTGCAGGTTTAAATAATCTTGCTACGAAGGTTCAGAATTTACAAGATTATGTTATACGTACTCCTATTTCTGAACCTAAGATTCCTACACCAGAGGTATTTTCCGGAGATAGATCTCGGTTTCTGAATTTCAAATGTAATTGTAAATTATTCCTTTCTCTCAGACCTCACTCCTCTGGAGATCCTGTTCAGCAGGTTAAGATTGTGATTTCTTTGCTGCGAGGTGACCCTCAAAATTGGGCATTTTCATTGACACCTGGGGATCCTGCGTTGCTCAATGTGGATGCGTTTTTTCTGGCTTTAGGGTTGCTGTATGAGGAACCTAATTTGGAGATTCAAGCTGAAAAAGCTTTAATAGCCCTGTCTCAAGGGCAAGATGAAGCTGAGATATACTGCCAAAAATTTCATAAATGGTCTGTGCTTACTCAGTGGAATGAGTGTGCCCTAGCGGCAATTTTCAGAGAAGGCCTTTCTGATGCCGTTAAGGATGTCATGGTGGGGTTTCCTACGCCCACAGGTCTGAATGAGTCCATCACAATGGCGATTCAGATTGATCGGCGTTTGCGGGAGCGCAAACCCGTGCACCATTTGGCGGTATCTTCTGAAGGGACGCCAGAGAAGATACAATGTGACAGAATTCTGTCAAGAAGCGAGCGGCAGAATTATAGGCGCAAAAATGGCTTGTGCTTCTACTGTGGTGATTCCGCGCATGTTATATCAGCATGCTCTAAACGTACTAGGAAGGTTGACAAGTCTGTTTCTATTGGCACTTTACAGTCTAAATTTCTTCTGTCTGTAACTCTGATTTGTTCATTATCAGTTATTACCGTGGATGCCTATGTGGACTCTGGCGCCGCTCTGAGTCTCATGGATTGGTCCTTCGCCAGGCGCTGTGGGTTTGATTTGGAGCCTCTGGAAGTTCCTATACCTCTGAAGGGTATTGATTCTACACCTCTGGCTTGTAATAGACCACAGTTCTGGACGCAAGTGACTATGCGTATGACTCCAGACCATCAGGAGATGATTCGCTTCCTCGTGTTGCATAATTTACATGATGTGTTAGTGCTTGGATTACCATGGTTGCAATCTCATAACCCAGTACTGGACTGGAAAACTATGTCTGTGTTAAGCTGGGGATGTCGGGGGGCTCATGGGGACATACCTTTGGTTTCTATCTCGTCATCTATTCCCTCTGAGGTTCCGGCATTTTTGTCGGATTTTGGGGATATTTTTGAAGAGCCTAAAATTGGTTCTCTCCCTCCCCACAGAGAGTGTGATTGCGCCATAGATTTGATTCCAGGCAGTAAATTTCCAAAGGGTCGTTTGTTTAACCTATCTGTGCCTGAGCATGCTGCCATACGAGAGTATGTTAAGGAGTCCCTGGAAAAGGGACATATTCGTCCTTCCTCATCACCTTTAGGAGCTGGGTTTTTCTTTGTCTCTAAAAAGGATGGCTCGCTGAGGCCTTGTATTGATTATCGACTCCTGAATAAAATTACTGTCAAATATCAGTATCCGTTGCCGCTGCTTACTGATTTGTTTGCTCGCATAAGGGGGGCTAAGTGGTTCTCCAAGATTGATCTCCGTGGGGCGTATAATTTGGTGCGAATTAAGCAAGGGGATGAGTGGAAAACCGCATTTAATACGCCTGAGGGCCACTTTGAGTATTTAGTAATGCCTTTCAGCCTTTCTAATGCACCTTCAGTTTTTCAGTCCTTTATGCATGATATTTTCCGTGAATATCTGGTTAAATTTATGATTGTGTATTTGGACGATATTTTGATTTTTTCTGAGGACTGGGAGTCTCATGTTCAGCAGGTTAGGAGGGTTTTTCAGGTCTTGCGGGAGAATTCTCTGTGTGTAAAGGGTTCTAAGTGTGTTTTTAGGGTTCAAAAGATTTCCTTTTTGGGGTACATTTTTTCCCCTTCTTCTGTTGAGATGGACCCTGTCAAGGTTCGGGCTATTTGTGACTGGACGCAGCCTACTTCTCTAAAGGGTCTTCAGAAGTTCTTGGGCTTTGCTAATTTTTATCGTCGATTTATAACTGGTTTTTCTGGTGTTGCTAGGCCTCTTACGGATTTGACTAAGAAGGGTGCTGATGTTGCCAATTGGTCCTCTGCCGCTGTGGAGGCCTTTCGGGAACTTAAGCGCCGCTTTTCGTCTGCCCCTGTGTTGCGCCAGCCTGATGTCTCTCTCCCCTTTCAGGTTGAGGTCGATGCTTCCGAGATCGGAGCGGGGGCGGTTTTGTCGCAGAAAAGTTCCGATTGCTCAGTGATGAGACCTTGTGCGTTCTTTTCTCGAAAATTTTCTGCCGCCGAAAGAAATTATGATGTCGGTAATCGGGAGCTTTTGGCCATGAAGTGGGCATTTGAGGAGTGGCGTCATTGGCTTGAGGGTGCTAGACATCAGGTGGTGGTTTTGACTGATCACAAGAATCTGATTTATCTTGAGTCTGCCAGGCGCCTGAATCCTAGACAGGCGCGCTGGTCGTTGTTTTTCTCTCGGTTTAATTTTGTGGTCTCATATCTCCCAGGTTCTAAGAATGTGAAGGCAGATGCCCTTTCTAGGAGTTTTGAGCCTGATTCCCCTGGTGATTCGGAACCTACAGGTATCCTTAAGGATGGGGTGATATTATCCGCTATTTCCCCAGATCTGCGACGTGCTTTGCAAGAGTTTCAGGCGGATAGACCTGATCGCTGTCCACCTGGTAGACTGTTTGTTCCTGATGATTGGACCAGTAGAGTCATCTCGGAGGTTCATTCTTCTACGCTGGCGGGTCATCCTGGAATTTTTGGTACCAGGGATTTGGTGGCTAGATCCTTCTGGTGGCCATCTCTGTCTCGAGATGTGCGTGTTTTTGTGCAGTCTTGTGATGTGTGTGCTCGGGCCAAGCCTTGTTGTTCTAGGGCTAGCGGGTTGTTGTTGCCCTTGCCTATTCCGAAGAGGCCTTGGACGCACATCTCGATGGACTTTATTTCTGATCTTCCTGTCTCTCAGAGGATGTCTGTTATCTGGGTGGTGTGTGACCGTTTTTCTAAGATGGTTCATTTGGTGCCATTGCCGAAGTTGCCTTCCTCGTCTGAGTTGGTTCCTTTGTTTTTTCAAAATGTGGTTCGCTTGCATGGTATTCCTGAAAATATCGTTTCTGATAGGGGTACCCAGTTCGTTTCTAGATTTTGGCGGGCATTCTGTGCCAGGTTGGGCATTGATTTGTCTTTTTCGTCTGCCTTCCATCCTCAGACTAATGGCCAGACGGAGCGAACTAATCAGACTTTGGAGACGTATTTGAGGTGTTTTGTGTCTGCGGATCAGGATGATTGGGTTGCCTTTTTGCCGTTGGCGGAGTTTGCTCTTAATAATCGGGCTAGTTCGGCCACTTTGGTTTCCCCTTTCTTTTGCAATTCGGGGTTTCATCCCCGTTTTTCTTCTGGTCAGGCGGAGTCTTCGGATTGTCCTGGAGTAGATGCTGTGGTGGATCGGTTGTATCGGATTTGGGAACAAGTGGTGGACAATTTGAATTTGTCCCAGGAGAGGACTCAGCGGTTTGCTAACCACCAGCGTCGGGTTGGTCCTCGCCTTCGTGTTGGGGACTTGGTGTGGTTGTCTTCCCGTTTTGTCCCAATGAGGGTTTCTTCTCCTAAATTTAAGCCTCGGTTCATCGGTCCCTATAGGATTTTGGAGATTATTAACCCTGTTTCCTTTCGTTTGGACCTCCCGGCATCTTTCGCTATCCATAATGTGTTCCATCGGTCGTTGTTGCGGAGATACGAGGTGCCGGTGGTTCCTTCTGCTGAGCCTCCTGCTCCTGTGCTGGTTGAGGGTGAATTGGAGTACGTTATAGAGAAGATCTTGGACTCCCGTATTTCCAGGCGGAGACTCCAGTATCTGGTTAAATGGAAGGGCTATGGTCAGGAAGATAATTCTTGGGTAACTGCCTCTGATGTTCATGCCTCGGATTTGGTTCGTGCCTTTCATAGGGCTCATCCAGGTCGCCCTGGCGGTTCTTGTGAGGGTTCGGTGCCCCCTCCTTAAGGGGGGGGTACTGTTGTGATCCGCTTTTTGGGCTCCCCTAGTGGTGGCTGGTGGTACTGGAGACTTGTGTGTTCTTTTCTGCCTCAGCTCACCTGCTTCCATCAGTTTTGGGAGTTCCCTATTTAGCCTTGCTCTCCAGTCACTTCCTTGCCGGTCATCATTGTAACCTGAGTCTTTCAGTTGCATGTTCCTGCTACCAGTCTGCTGATCAGCTAAGTGGACTCTTGTCCTTTTTGTTTTGTATTTTTTTGTCCAGTTTACAGTTTGTCATTTCCTGTTACTGGAAGCTCTTGTGGACTGAAATTGCCACTCCTGTGTCATGAGTTGACACAGGAGTCTTAAAGTAATTTCAGGATGGGTTTTTGAAAGGGTTTTTCAGCTGACCGTGAAGTCCTCTTTTGTATCCTTCCTCTATCTAGTAAGTGGACCTCGCTTTGCTAAATCTACCTTCATACTGTGTATGTCTTTTCCTCTGAACTCACCGTTAATATATGTGGGGGCTACTATCATCTTTGGGGAATTTCACTAGAGGTAAGCCAGGTCTGTTCCTTCCTCTTCCAGGCGTAGTTAGTTCTCCGGCTGGCGCATGGCATCTAGGCAGCCGTAGGAATGCTTCCTGGCTACTGTTAGTTGTGTGGTAGATTTAGGTCACGGTCAGCTTGAGTTTCCATCACCCGAGGGCTAGTCTGTTATTTTGTGTTTCTGATGTTCCCATGCCATTGGGGAATCATGACACTTCCCGTTTTGTCCCTATGAGGGTTTCTTCTCCTAAGTTTAAGCCCCGGTTCATCGGTCCTTATAGGATTTTGGAGATTCTTAACCCTGTGTCCTTTCGTTTGGACCTCCCGGCATCTTTCGCTATCCATAATGTATTCCATCGGTCGTTGTTGCGGAGGTATGAGGTACCGGTGGTTCCTTCTACTGAACCTCCTGCTCCTGTGCTGGTAGGGGGTGAATTGGAGTACGTTGTGGAGAAGATCCTGGACTCCCGTATTTCCAGACGGAGACTTCAGTATCTGGTTAAATGGAAGGGCTATGGTCAAGAAGATAATTCTTGGGTAACTGCCTCTGATGTTCATGCCTCGAATTTGGTTCGTGCCTTTCATAGGGCTCATCCAGATCGTCCTGGTGGTTCTCGTGAGGGTTCGGTGCCCCCTCCTTAAGGGGGGGGTACTGTTGTGAATCCGCTTTTGGGTTCCCCTGGTGGTTGCTGGTGGTACTGGTGACTTGTGTGTCTTTGCTGTCTCAGTTCACCTGCTCCCATCAGTGTTTGGGAGTTTCCTATTTAGCCTTGCTCTCCAGTCATTTCCTTGCCGGTCATCATTGTAACCAGAGCCTTCGGTTGCATGTTCCTGCTACTAGTCTGCTGATCAGCTAAGTGGACTTTGTCCTTTTGTTTTGTATCTTTTGTCCAGTTTGCAGTTTTGTTATTCTCTGTAGCTGGAAGCTCTTGTGGGCTGAAATTGCCACTCCTGTGTCATGAGTTGACACAGGAGTCTTAAAGTAATTTCAGGATGGTTTTTTGATAGGGTTTTCAGTTGACCGTGAAGTCCTCTTTTGTATCCTTCTGCTATCTAGTAAGTGGACCTCTCTTTGCTAAATCTACCTTCATACTGTGTATGTCTTTTCCTCTAAACTCACCGTCATTACATGTGGGGGGCTGCTATCATCTTTTGGGGTATTTCCCTAGAGGTAAGCCAGGTCTGTTCCTTCCTCTACCAGGGGTAGTTAGTCCTTCGGCTGGCGCGTGGCATCTAGGGTTAATCAGGTATGCTCCCTGGCTACTATTAGTTGTGTGGTAGATTTAGCTCACGGTCAGCTCGAGATTCCATCACCCAGAGCTCGTCCGTTATCTTTGTGTTTTGATGTTTCCCTGCCATTGGGAATTATGACAGGTGTTATGGTTCTCAATGGCAAGAGAACATAGCCCAGCATACATAGGAACTAGCTCTTGGAAGGATGGAAACTTAAACTGACCATGAACTAAACCTGCCGCACAACTAACAGTAGCCGGGTAGCGTAGCCTGCGTTTTATCCCTAGACGCCCAGCGCCGGCCGGAGGACTAACTAATCCTGGCAGAGGAAAATATAGTCCTGGCTCACCTCTAGAGAAATTTCCCCGAAAGGCAGACAGAGGCCCCCACATATATTGGCGGTGATTTAAGATGAAAATGACAAACGTAGTATGAAAATAGGTTTAGCAAAATCGAGGTCCGCTTACTAGATAGCAGGAAGACAGAAAGGGTACTTTCATGGTCAGCTGAAAACCCTATCAATACACCATCCTGAAATTACTTTAAGACTCTAGTATTAACTCATAACATCAGAGTGGCAATTTCAGATCACAAGAGCTTTCCAGACACAGAAACGAAACTGCAGCTGTGAACTGGAACAAAATGCAAAAAACAAACAAGGACAAAAGTCCGACTTAGCTGGAAGTTGTCTGGTAGCAGGAACATGCACAGAAAGGCTTCTGATTACAATGTTGACCGGCATGGAAGTGACAGAGGAGCAAGGTTAAATAGCGACTCCCACATCCTGATGGGAACAGGTGAACAGAGGGGATGATGCACACAAGTTCAATTCCACCAGTGGCCACCGGGGGAGCCCAAAATCCAATTTCACAACAGTACCCCCCCCTCAAGGAGGGGGCACCGAACCCTCACCAGAACCACCAGGGCGATCAGGATGAGCCCCATGAAAGGCACGGACCAGATCGGAGGCATGAACATCAGAGGCAGTCACCCAAGAATTATCCTCCTGACCGTATCCCTTCCATTTGACCAGATACTGGAGTTTCCGTCTGGAAACACGGGAGTCCAAGATTTTTTCCACAACGTACTCCAACTCGCCCTCAACCAACACCGGAGCAGGAGGCTCAACGGAAGGCACAACCGGTACCTCATACCTGCGCAACAATGACCGATGAAAAACATTATGAATAGAAAAAGATGCAGGGAGGTCCAAACGGAAGGACACAGGGTTAAGAATCTCCAATATCTTGTAAATTTTGAACTTTCGTGGTGAGATTATTCAAACCTGCAGCTAAACTCTGAATATCCATTTTAAACAGGTGAACACAGAGCCATTCCAGGATTAGAAGGAGAGAGAGAGAGGAAGGCTGCAATATAGGCAGACTTGCAAGTGATTCAATTGAAAGCACACTCAGAACTGAAGGAAAAAAAAAAAAAAAAAATTTTTCAGCAGACTTCTTTTTTCTCTCCTTTCTCTGCCAATTAATTTAACCCTTTGTGGGCCGGTCAAACTGTTATGGTTCTCAATGGCAAGAGAACATAGCCCAGCATACATAGGAACTAGCTCTTGGAAGGATGGAAACTTAAACTGACCATGAACTAAACCTGCCGCACAACTAACAGTAGCCGGGTAGCGTAGCCTGCGTTTTATCCCTAGACGCCCAGCGCCGGCCGGAGGACTAACTAATCCTGGCAGAGGAAAATATAGTCCTGGCTCACCTCTAGAGAAATTTCCCCGAAAGGCAGACAGAGGCCCCCACATATATTGGCGGTGATTTAAGATGAAAATGACAAACGTAGTATGAAAATAGGTTTAGCAAAATCGAGGTCCGCTTACTAGATAGCAGGAAGACAGAAAGGGTACTTTCATGGTCAGCTGAAAACCCTATCAATACACCATCCTGAAATTACTTTAAGACTCTAGTATTAACTCATAACATCAGAGTGGCAATTTCAGATCACAAGAGCTTTCCAGACACAGAAACGAAACTGCAGCTGTGAACTGGAACAAAATGCAAAAAACAAACAAGGACAAAAGTCCGACTTAGCTGGAAGTTGTCTGGTAGCAGGAACATGCACAGAAAGGCTTCTGATTACAATGTTGACCGGCATGGAAGTGACAGAGGAGCAAGGTTAAATAGCGACTCCCACATCCTGATGGGAACAGGTGAACAGAGGGGATGATGCACACAAGTTCAATTCCACCAGTGGCCACCGGGGGAGCCCAAAATCCAATTTCACAACAGACAGGCAACTGTGCGTGGCGGTGCTGAGTGCGGGCGGCTGTGCTGCTGAGTGCGGGCAGCTGTGCGTGGCGGTGGTGAGTGCGGGCGGCTGTGCGTGGCGGTGGTGAGTGCGGGCAGCTGTGCGTGGCGGTGGTGAGTGCGGGCGGCTGTGCGTGGCGGTGGTGAGTGCGGGCGGCTGTGCGTGGTGGTGCTGAGTGCAGGCGGCTGTGCATGGCGGTGGTGAGTGCGGGCAGCTGTGCGTTGCGGTGCTGAATGCGGGCGGCTGTGCGTGGCGGTGCTGAGTGCGGGCGGCTGTGCGTGGCGGTGCTGAGGGATCCTGTGCACACGCTACCTGATTCCTTTCTGCCGCCATTTTCTTGCAGTGTGTCTTCAAGAAAATGGCGCCGGAAAGCGCGGACTGCGCAGGCGCCGATCCAGGCAGCAGGAGGACCAAGAAAATGGCGGCAGAAAGGAATCAGGTGGCGTAAGTAACAAATTGCTGGGGCATGAACTGCCACAGCACCATCAGGGCGCAATCATGTCCACGGTGTCCCCACGGATCATAAATGTCCCCCTGCTCCCGGCAGTCTGCGCTTTCCAGCGCCATTTTTTTTTCTGGCACTGGCTATAATATAACGCTAGGAGCATCGCGCCTGCGCAGTCTATAAAGGCTTCGGACAGAGTGACGCTCCCAGCGTTATATTATAGATACAGGAGCAGATGACACACAGGTATATACTATATACAGGAGGAGATTACTTACAGGTATATACTATATACAGGAGGAGATGACATACAAGTATATACTATATATAGGAGATGACATACAGGTATATACTATATACAGGATTAGATGACACACGTATATACTATATACAGGAGGAGATAACATACAGGTATATACTTTATAAAAGAGATGACACATAGGAATATAGAGGAGGAGATGACATACAGCAGGTATATGCTATATGCAGGGGAGATGACATACAGGTATATACTATATACAGGACATGATATACAGGTATATACTATATATAGGAGGAGATGACATACAGGTATATACTATATACAAAAGAGATGACATACAGGTATATACTATATACAGGAGGAGATGACACATAGGTATATACAATATACAGGAAGAGATGACATACAGCAGGTATATACTATTTACAAGGGAGATGACATACAGGTATATACTATATACGGGAGATGACATACAGGTGTATACTATACACTGTGTTCCAAATTATTATGCAAATTGGATTTAAGTGTCTTAAAGATTTAATTGTTTTGTTTTTCAAATAAACTCGTGGATGGTATTGTGTCTCAAGGCTCAATGAATCACTGAAATCAATCTTAAACACGTGTGATAATTAGTTTTCCAGGTGATTCTAATTAAAGGAAAACTACTCAAAAATGATGTTCCACATTATTATGCAGGTCACAGGTTTCAAGCAATATGGGAAATAAAAAGGATCTCTCTGCTGCTGAAAAGCGTTAAATAGTGCAATGCCTTGGACAAGGTATGAAAAAATTAGATATTTCACGAAAACTTAAGAGTGATCATCATACTCTGATGAGATTTGTGACTGAAACAGAGTACAGACAGAGTTCATGCAAATAAAGGCATAATGAGGAAGTTTTCTGGCAGACAAATTCATTGGATTAAGAGAGCAGCTGCCAAAATACCATTACAAAGCAGCAAACAGTTATTTGAAGCTGCTGGTACGTCTGGAGTCCCTCGAACCTCAAGGTGTAGGATCCTTGCTGTGGTGCATAAACCTACTATTCGGCCACTCCTAAACAGTGTTCACAAGCAGAAACGGTTGCAGTGGGCCCAGACATACATGAAGACTAATTTTCAAACAGTCTTGTTTACTGATGAGTGTCGAGCAACTCTGGAAGGTCCAGATGGATGGAGTAGTGGATGGTTGGTGGATGGCCACCATGTCCCAACAAGGCTGCGACATCAGCAAGGAGGTGGAGGAGTCATGTTTTGGGCTGGAATCATGGGGAACCACCTGGTAGGGCCCTTTAAGGTTCCTGAAGGTGTGAAAATGACCTCAGCAAAGTAAATAGAGTTTCTGACTGACAACTTTCTTCCATGGTCTAAAAAGCAGAAACGTGCCTTCAGGAACAAAATCATCTTCATGTATGACAATGAATACCTCTGAGTAATTGGCTGCTATGGGCATAAAAGGAGATAAACTCATGGTGTGGCCACCATCTTCCCCTGACCTCAACCCTATAGAGAACCTTTGGAGTATCATCAAACAAAAGATCTATGGGGTGAGAGGAAGTTCACATCAAAACAGCAGCTCTGGGAGGCTATTCTGACTTCATGCAAAGAAATACAAGCAGAAACTCTCCATAAACTCACAAGTTCAATGGATGCAAGAATTGTGAAGGTGATATCAATGAAGGGCTCCTATGTTAACATGTAACTTGGCCTGTTAGGATGTTTTGGAGTTAAATAGCTTTTTTGTTCAGTGAATGTGACCTCCTAATGCTGCAAATTCCACAAATGAGCATTTTCAGTTCTTTAAAACATATCAAATGTTTAGAAATACTACTGTGCCTAATAATTTGGAACAGTGCATTTTGACTTTTTATTCATTTTGGAGATTATATTGTTATCATTGGGAGGTTTCTTCAATAAAATTCGATGTATACTCTAACGGGTGATGACTTTTATTAGACTGACTGTCATTTGCACCGACCATTTAGGAAAACCCGAGAAAAATGTCATTTGCATAATAATTTGGAACATAGTGTATATAAGGGAGATGACAAACATGTATATACTGAGGGGAAAATGAGAGGTGTGAGGTGAAAATGAGAGGTGTGAGGTGAAAATGAAAAGGTGTGAGTGCAAAATGAGAGGAGTGAGGGAAAATAGTGGAGTGATCGGAAAATGACAGATGTGAGGTTGAAATGACAAGTGTTAGGGGGAAATGAGAGCAGTGAGAGCGGAATGAGAGAAGTGAGGGGGAAAATAAGAGGAGTGAGGGGGAAAATGAGAGATGTGAGGGAGAAAATGAGAGATATGAGGGGGAAAATGAAAGATGTGAGGGGGAAAATGAGAGGCGTGATGAGAAAATAAGAGAAGTGAGGTGCTATAACTAACCACAGATATTTACTATGCCCAGGCAACGCCGGGCTCTTCAGCTAGTTTAAACTAAAAGTAGAGGTCAGAATAAAGTCGAATAAGCGTTCCGGTGTTCTCTATAAGAAACCTGGTGGCTGGCGCTTTTGCCGGTGGCTTATCTCTGAGAGAACAATGCAATAGACAGTCCAACATCAGTCATTAGGCACCCCATACACATTATACAATCAGCTGAACCTGTCGACATACACATTAAGGTACCTTCACACTGAACAACTTAACAACGATATCGCTAGCGATCCGTGACGTTGCAGCGTCCTGGATAGCGATATCGTTGTGTTTGACACGCAGCAGCGATCAGGATCCTGCTGTGACATCGTTGGTCGGAGCTAGAAGGCCAGCACCTTATTTCGTCGCTGGATCTCCTGCAGACATCGCTGAATCGGCGTGTGTGACGCGGATTCAGCGATGTCTTCACTGGTAACTAGGGTAAACATCGGGTTACTAAGCGCAGGGCCGCTCTTAGTAACCCGATATTTACCCTGGTTACCAGTGTAAATGTAAAAAAAAACAAACACTACATACTTACATTCCGATGTCTGTCGCGTCCCCCGGCGTCTGCTTCCCTGCACTGTGTCAGCGCCGGCCGGCCGTAAAGCAAAGCACAGCGGTGATGTCACCGCTCTGCTTTAGGGCCGGCGCTTACAGTGCAGGGAAGCAGAACGCCGGGGGAAGCGACAGACATCGGAATGTAAGTATGTAGTGTTTGTTTTTTTTTACATTTACACTGGTAACCAGGGTAAACATCGGGTTACTAAGCGCGGCCCTGCGCTTAGTAACCCGATGTTTACCCTGGTTACCCGGGGACTTCGGCATCGTTGGTCGCTGGAGAGCGGTCTGTGTGACAGCTCTCCAGCGACCACACAGCAACGCTGCAGCGATCGGCATCGTTGTCTAGATCGCTGCAGCGTCGCTAAATGTGACGGTACCTTTAGTCTAGTGTGTATTAAGGCCTTAAGCCTCCTTATCAAAATGTGGGTTCTTTGTTTTCCTTTCAATGGGTGGTGGTAACAAGCTGGGAAATTGGGTTAATGGTCAAATTCCAGGCCCTTCTCTACTAGGCAGCAAAACCTAGTTCCATAATTAAGGTAAGGCCCCCTTCACATGTCTACTTAAAGACATATACAGTATGTGTGAGACGGTCCGTTTTTACTATCCGTGTGGTTTTCTGTTGGCCGTCCATGTGTAAGTGTGTACCATACATATGCCATTCATGTGTACATATGCAACATCCGTGTATCATCCATTTGTCTTCTGTGTGACACGTACTAGAATAGAATTTAGAATAGAATTTACATATTTTTATGTGTTTAAAAATATGCAAAGATAGAGATGTATAAAAAATCACAGCAGCACTCTATGAATACCCATCAACCACGGCAAGGTGACACTTCTCTGATGGGTCCTATTCACACTTAGGAGGTGCTGGTCAGGTTTTTTGTATAGCTAATCTAGAGGGTGTGTCTCTCTCACTTTCCTGATGTTGTACTCCAAATTGTAGGCTTGTAGACCAAGAGAGACATGTTTGTCCATTATTGTAGGCTTTTTAGCCCAAAAGTGGCATATACAGTAGGACAGGGAAGGGTTATGATAGGACCCATCAGAGATGTGTCACCTTGCCATGGTTGATGGGCACACATGAATAGGCCAATTTACGAGCTTAGAACCTTCGCTTTTTTGTATTATGGGCAAACTCTGCTAAAAGTTAATAGGTCCCCATCCCCCATTCAAGCCGGTTATAAGAACAAAGGCATCTAAAGTACATTTCCAGTGACTGGTTAGTCCTTTCCAAAAGACCATTAGACTGGGGGTGATATACAGAGGAAAACGACAGTTCCATCCCAATCCTACCACAGAAAGCTTTCCTGAACCTTGAGATAAACTGTAAACTCTCATCAGACACTATATTAACTGGGACACCGTGCAACCTGACCACATTATCAATCATTTACCATCTCATGAGAGTAAGGCAAAGGTGCCAGCGGGATGAGGCGGCACTTGCGGAAGAAACGGTCAACGATAACCCACATAACAGTCATTCCATCAGAGACGAGTAGATCCATTGAGATGTGAGACCAGGATCTGTCTGGAATGGGAACTGGGAGGAGTTTACCAGCCTGAGTGGACCGTGGTACCTTACTCCTGGGGCACACCTCACAGGATTGAGCAAACATCTCCACATCCTGACCCAAGGAAGGCCACCAATACCCTCGTCTCACCAAGTGCATGGTACCATTGACCCCTGGGTGGCCAGCCAGGACAGAATCGGGGAGCCTAAGGTTAACAGGCACAACAACTTACCCTGCGGGGTATCAGTAGGGGCCAAATCCTGTGACTTAACAATCTCTCATTCTATATTGGTAGTGGCGATCAAGATACCAGGGGAAAAGATAGGGGGGCCTCATCCTGCTGAACAGGGCATAAACTCTCCGCACAAGGTGTTTTTAGATCCAGGAGTGTAGGTAACAGAAAAATCATGAAAAAAACAAGGCCCATTGAGCCTGCTGGGATGAAACCTCTTGGCATTTTCCAAATAGATTAAATTTTTATGGTCAGGAAGCACTACATACGAATGTCTAGCTCCCTCCAAGATGTGCCCCCACTCCACAAGAGCCCATTTAATGGCCAACAACTCCAAGTTACCCACATCATAATTTAACTCCGTGGGAGAAAGTTTCTTATAAAAAAAAAGCACAAGGCCGAATGTTTGTGAGAGAAGCACATCACTGGAACAACACCACCTGTACACTGACCTCAGTTGCATCAGCATCCACCACAAATGGTCTATCGAAGTCCAGCTGTACCAAAACTGGGGTAGAGGCAAACGCCTCCTTGAGGCTAGGAAATGCCGTATCAACCTAAACACCCCACTCAGCTACAGCGGCTTAGTTGCGAGTAAGGTCCACACAGGGTTTCACAATCTTGGAAAATCCCATGATAAACCTTCTGTAGTAGTTGGCAAAACCCAAAAACCTTTGAAGAGCCTTGAGGTTCTTGGGTTGCATCCAGTCCCATATGAGCTGTACCTCAGCAGTGTCCATAATGAAACTAGTGGTGGACACAATTACCCCAAGAAATCTAATCTCCTCCTCCTCCTCATAAGAGCATTTGGACAGATTTACACATAAAAAATTGTCCTTGAGTCTATTGAGGACAATGCGAACACGATCCCTTTTGGATGACACATCCTTAGAGAAAATAAGAATATCATCAATATAGACAATAAAAAAAGCTCTCCAGAATATCTCTAAAAATGTCATTAACCAAAGCCTGAAAAAGATTGCAAGGGCATTGCAGAGACTAAATGACATTAGAAAATCTTCATAATGCCCCTCAGGAGTGTCATCTCCTGATGATGCTTAGATTATAGTCTACCTTAAAGCCCTCGTCACACTAAGCGAGGTCGCTAGCGAGATCGTTGCTGAGTCACAAGTTTTGTGACGCAACAGCGACCTCAGTAGCGATCTCGCTATGTTTGACACGTAGCAGCGACCAGGCCCCTGCTGTGAGATCGCTGGTCGTGTCGGAATGGCCTGGACCTTTTTTTGATCGTTGAGGTCCCGCTGACATCGCTGAATCGGTGTGTGTGACACGGATTCAGCGATGTCTTCACTGGTAACCAGGGTAAACATCGGGTTACTAAGCGCAGGGCCGCGCTTAGTAACCCGATGTTTACCCTGGTTACCATCGTAAATGTAAAAAAAAAAAACACTACATACTCACATTCCGGTGTCCGTCAGGTCCCTTGCCGTCTGCTTCCCGCACTGACTGACTGCCGGCCGTAAAGTGAAAGCACAGCGGTGACGTCACCGCTCTGCTGTTAGGGCCGGCGCTCAGACAGTGCAGGAAGCGGACGCCGGGGGACGCGAAGGTGAGTATGTAGTGTTTGTTTTGATACATTTTACACTGGTAACCAGGGTAAACATCGGGTTACTAAGCGCGGCCCTGCGCTTAGCAACCCGATGTTTACCCTTGTTACCCGGGGACCTCGGCATCGTTGGTCGCTGGAGAGCTGTCTGTGTGACAGCTCCCCAGCGACCACACAGCGACTAAACAGCGACGCTGCAGCGATCGGCATCGTTGTCTGTATCGCTGCAGCGTCGCTAAGTGTGACGGGGCCTTAAGATTCAGTTTAGTAAAGATCTTGGTTGGCCCTAATGAGTTGGTTAAACAAGTCATGGAGAAGAGGTTTTTAACAGTAATCTTATTAAGCTCCCAGTAGTCAACACATGGTCTTAAACATCCATCTTTTTTAGCCTAAAAAAGAAACCCAGCTCCCACAGGGGATTTAAAAGGGTGGATGAACCCTTTAGATACGTTCTCTCAAACATAGTCCCTCATAACTACCCTCTCAGGTTTAGACAGATTAAAGATTCTACACTTGGGTAGTAGGGCATCAGCCATCAGTTGTTTCTCACAATCATAGGGCCTATGGGAAGGCAAAACTACTCTCCCCTTTTCAGAGAACACCCTGGAAACTCCTCCAAATACCAAGGAGTTTGAGTGGTAGAGCACTAAATGCAAGGAATCTCGTGAATGCATTTTCCCCTACATTCCTCCCCTCACACAATGACATCCCCAGTAACCCAATAAATACGAGAATTATGTGTTCTGATCCAAGGAAGACCCAGTACCATGAGAGCTAAAAGGGTTTGAAGTACCAAGAATATCTTCCCTGTGGAGGCACCTCACTGGCAGGGATCCTGTACAATCAGTATAAGTTTCTACACACTGAGATAGAAGGGAGTTATCCAATGAGGTAAGTTTAATGACTGTTTCCAAAGCTCTCAGTGGAATCTCTATAAAGCCTTAGCCATGGAGATATCCAAAAAATGTACTTCTGCCCCACAATTGACAAAAGCATAACATTTAGCCTCCCTCCCCCGAAAAGCCAATATAATTGGAAAAATACTTTTTTAAACGGGTACCTGTGCGCCTAGTTGAGGGGCCCCTGATCCAACTAGTTGTTTCTTGGATGCTCTAGATGAGATCAGTCTTGCCAACCCGCAAAGGAGGCACAATCTCTGTTCCCAGTGGCGGCGTTTTTGCTTATGTGAGGAAGCTACCTTCCCCAGTTGCATTGGATCCTCTCCAGGAGATGAAAGTAGCTACAGAGAAGGCACTACTCTCCTACCAGAGGATTTGTCCTGTAACAGATCTGATCTCATCTCCTTCTGTCCAGATGCATGGCCAGAGTCATGGCGGCCTTCATACTTTACAGAAACCGCCAGTCCATCCAGCAACAAGCTCCATAAGGCTGCATCAATAAGATACCTATCCATTACTAATTCTATAGTTGTGACATGTTAAATAAAGACACAACCAAAATAAAGTCATTTAATGAAATAAAACACTAAACACAGTTTTCCCATTTTATTATACACCTAATTCCTGCGACGCCCTCGATCTCCTGTAATAAACATAAAATTAAAAAGCAACAATATACCATACTTGTCCGTCGCTGTGTCCCACACAGTAATCCATATCTGGGGTATATACAGTGTAAAGCTGCAGTAGCATCGTCGGCAGTGAAGAAGCAGTGACCCACAAATTCAAACACAAAAGTCTCTTTTAATGTGTTTCTTCACAGCATTAAAGTCCAATTCACATAAATGCATATAACTTCAGTGGATATTATCAGTGACCAGTTTACACCAGTTCAGAGCAATACATATCACATGGCTTTAGATTTGCGGTCCCTAAACAGGCCAGACTTCCCTTGTCCAGTTTCCCTGGGCGACTGCACGCCATCTCACAGTCTCTATACGTCTCCATACACACAGCCTCATATGTTGCAGACACTACACACGCCAGCCCTCCTCTGACTAGTTCTAGTGGGTGTCCTGCATCGCTGTATCACAGTCTCTTTACAGACTCTTTACTCACACAGTCGTACACAGTTCAGGATATCCTCCGGATAGCAGCCGGGCACCATATCCACCTGTTTGCAATCGTTGCACATGCTAGTCCTCTTTCGGGCACAGGACATCCACCTCTGGGCACAGGACTGTCCACATCCGACTCCTTCGGGCACAGGACATCCACCTCTGGGCACAGAACTGTCCACATCCGAGACCAGTACCATGGACGACTTGCATCTCTGTGTACGCTGCGGATGTCAGGCTATTCAGCTGCCCTGGGTGCTGGCTCTGCTGGCCTGTGCCTGCATGCACTCTGCGGACCAGCACACACCAGACTGACACTGACGTGCACCTCGCACGCTTGACCTGACCTGACACGTCCTGACACCTGACACACCCATACCCCTTACTGCAGGGTTTTTAAACACACACAAACCTGTGGCCTTCAGCCACATGGAAAAACCGGACCGGAAATCCGTGACTCTCATGCACACCTATGGACTTCATCCGTCTGCATGCACATTCTGGGGAGAACAAACTGCGCCCCCTAGCTGTATCAGAGGCCACAGCCTCACAACAGTTTACAACCAGAACGGTGCCAAGATGCGACCGCCCCGGCCGTAAACCAATGATTAATGAATGAGATGCTGTGAGCGGAGCTTCAGTGACTAGCGCTGACGTCACTGAAGCTGCGCTCCCTCGCAGCCTGACCCACGCTGAACTCTGGAGCGTGGGAAAATGAACTGGCATTTTCCCACACTCCAGAGTTCAGCGCAGGTCAGGCTGTGAATCAGCGCAAAATTTACAAAACCAATTTTTTTAGGGACCACATTCCATTTGAAGTGACTTTGAGGGCTTGTAATGGATGGAGCACCATTTGACTTTTGGAGCACAGAATTGGCTAGCATAGATAGCGTATGCCATATCAGTTTGCAGAGCCCCTGATTTGCCTAAACAGTGGAAATCCCACACATGTGACACTATTTTGGAAACTACACCCCTCATGGAATTTATCTTGAGGTGTATTGAGCACCTTGAACCTACAGGTGCTTCAGAGAATTGCATTTTTGTTGAGCCGTGTAAATGTAAAAATACATTTTTTTCACAAAAATGTTGATTTAGCCCCACATTTTTCATTTTCATAAGGATTATAGGAGAAAATGGACCTTAGAACTTGTTATTTAATTTCTCCTGAGAACACCAATACCCCAAATATGGTGGAAAACTACTGTTTGGAAGGAAAGGAGCACTATTGGATGCAAAATTTGCTAGCATAGATAGCAGATTCCATATCGCATTTGCAGAGCCCTTAATTTAGCTAAACAGTGAAAACCCAACACAAGAGGAAGCTATACCCCTTAAGGAACTTATCTAAAGGTGTGGTGAGGTGAGCACCTTTGAAACACAGATGCTTCACAGAATTTTATAAAGTTGAGTCTAAAAATGAAAAAAATATATATATTTTTCATGCAAACATTTTGCTTTGGACCCAAATATTTCCTTATCACAAGGGTAACATGAGGAAATATACCCCATTATCTGTTGAGCAATTTGTCCTGAGTAGTTCGATACCCCACATGTGGTGGAAAACTACTATTACGACACAGCTGGGCTGGTAAGGGAGGGAGTGTCAATTGAATTCTGGAGTGCAATTTTGGCTGGATACTGTCACATTTGAAAAGCCCCTGACTTGCCAAAACAGCAGAAACCCCCACAAGTGACCCCATTTTGGAAACTACACTTATTGAATTCATCTCGTTTTTAGTGAGCATTTTTAACCCTTAAGTGATTCACAGAATTGTATAACATTGAGCTGAGTGATAGAAAATTACCATTTTTTCTACTAAAATGTTGCTTTGTCCCAAAGTTTTCAATTTTCAAAAGGAATTACAGGAGAAATGAGTGGTACAATTTGTTACGCAATTTCTCCTGAATACGTCAATATACAGTATATGGTCAAAAACTACTTTGGAGGCACAGTGCAAATCTCAGAAGGGAAGACGAGCCATAATGGAGTTCAGATTTTGCTGGAATAGTTTGAGGGTGCCATGTCCCATTGGCAGACCCTGTGAGTGCCCGAATAGCAGAAGCCCTCCATGGTTGACCCTATTTTACAAATTACATCACTCAATGAACTCATCTAAGGGTGCAGTGAACATATTGACAAGACAGATGTGTCACCGAATTTTATACCCTTGGGCAGTGAAGAAAAAATACTTACATTTTTACCACAAAAATGTTGTTTTAGCTCCAGATTTTACAAATGGGTAAAAATGGCACAAAAATTCATTACATAATTTCTGCTGAATGTTGCAATACCCCATATGTAGCTGTACAGTACAGTACTGCTTAGCCACACAGCGAGATTCGGGAGGGATGGAGCGCTATTTGACTCTTGGAGAAAAAAATATCGTAGAATAGTTTACAGACCCTATATACAGAGCCCCTAAGTGCAGGAGGAGCAGAATCCCTACTCCAGTGACCTCATTTTAGAAATGACACCCATCTCTAAATGTATCTAAAGGTTTAGTGACGATTTTGACTTAATGGGTATTTCCCAGAAACAAAGCAGAAGTGGATGTTGTTGAGTGAAAGTTGAAAATCTGCTATTGTAGTGCTCAGTATGTTGTAGTGCCAAAACTTTCAGTGCCCCTTATATTTTAGTGCCCATACATTGTAGGGCACATACGTTGTGAATACACACACCCCATAAATTAGGAGAACCCTCATCGCTACAGAAATGCCAAACATGTGGATGCTAAATGTGGTTTAGGCCCACTATGGATCTCAGAAGGGAGAAGAGCATTGGATTTGGGAGCACAGAATTTGTTGGATTTTTTTGAGCAACCATTGCTCTTTTCCAGAGCCTCTGTATTACCAGTAACCTGGAAGCCCCCTATATTTCCATTGATAGATGACAGACCTGTGTAGAAGATTTTTTTTTTTACTGAGTTGGAGCTTTTACATAATTTTTGTGATCACGTTTATCCTGTGCACTATGCTGAGCATTTAAATCGGGGTTTCCATAAAAATCTCCAAATGACATGATTCAGATGAAACCCCAGAGGGATCCATTCATTATAATGAAGCAGCAGAGTTAACTCAGGACTCTGTCTAGCCTCTGTTCAGCAGTGTCCTTCTTTTGAGAGGTGCACAAAACTGTTACCTGCCGCAATTTTGTGCACGCTTAAAAGACAGACACTGCTGGATCATAGAACAGACAGAGTCCACTATGTCTCCATCTGCCTCATTATAGAGAGTCTTCTGCTGGGTGTTCCGTCTGAATAACGTATTTCATAGATTTACTCGGAAACCCTCATAAATTTACCAGCAAGCACTCAGCGTAGAGCGCAAGATAAATGTGTGCCAAGCCTTACTGCAATCTTTGGAAGGCAGTATAAAAATATCAACAGCAAGTCAAGAATTTTTTTTTTATTTTTACCCCATTTCTCGTGTGATATACAGTACAGACAAAAAGTTTGGACATACCTTCTCATTTAAAGATTTTTCTGTATTTTCATGACTATGAAAATTGTACATTCACACGGAAGGCATCAAAACTATGAATTAACACATGTGGAATTTTATACTTAACAAAATAGTGTGAAACAACTGAAATTATGTCTTATATTCTAGGTTTTTCAAAGTAGCCACCTTTTTGCTTTGATGACTGCTTTGCACACTCGTGGCATTCTCTTGATGAGCTTCAAGAGGTAGTCACCGGGAATGGTCTTCCAACAATCTTGAAGGAGTTCCCAGAGATGCTTAGAACTTGTTGGCCCTTTTGCCTTCACTCTGCGGTCCAGCTCACCCCAAACCATCTCGATTGGGTTCAGGTCTGGTTACTGTGGAGGCCAGGTCATCTGGCGTAGCACCCCATCACCCTCCTTCTTGGTCAAATACCCCTTAATGTTATGACCAGTGACTTAGGAGCTGCATGAGACTTTCTCAGGAGTAGGTGGAACCTGTACTGACCGCAATCCCTAAACTGACACCGCAACTAGAAGTAGCCGTGGGGTGTATCTAACAATCCCAGACACCTCGACACAGCTGGAGGACTAAATACCCCTATAGATGGAAATGGGAATCCTATCTTGCCTCAGAGCAGAACCCCAAAGGATAGGCAGCCCCCCACGAATATTGACTGTGAGTATTAGAGGAAAGATATACGCAGGTAAAAAACAGGATTTAGCAAAAGAGGCCACTCTAGCTAAATAGGAAAGGATAGGACAGAATACTAAGCGGTCAGTATAAAACCCTAAAAATATCCACAGCAGAATAATACAAAAATTCCACCATCTAACTAAAGACATGGAGCGTATATCTGCATCTCCTGAGAATCCAACTTGACTGTAAAAATCCTGACACAGTCCAAGCTGAACAAGAAAAGACAAATGAATAGCACTAAATAGTAAACACACCGCATGTGTGCTGTAGAAACAAAAACCAGACACTTATCTTTGTAGATTTAGCAGCAGGGCAGGAAGACCAGAAAGAGATCCAAAACCTCCAAGAACAATGGACAACTGGCACTGACTAATTAATACTGCAGCCCTAAATATCCCAGTCAGGCCTGCAATCAGCAGGGACACCTGACCAGGATTGCAAGCCAGGGACAACTGCAATACCACCAACAACCACCGGAGGGAACCCAAGAGCAGAATTCACAACAGTACCCCCCTTGAGGAGGGGGCACCGAACCCTCACCAGGGCCCCCAGGCCGATCAGGACGAGCCAGATGAAAGGCACGGACCAAATCAGCAGCATGGACATCAGAGGCAAAAACCCAAGAATTATCCTCCTGGCCATAACCCTTCCATTTGACAAGATACTGAAGCCTCCGCCTCGAAAAACGAGAATCCAAAACCTTCTCAACCACATACTCCAACTCCCCATCAATCAACACCGGGGCAGGAGGATCAACAGAGGGAACAACGGGCACCACATATTTCCGTAATAAAGATCTATGGAAGACATTATGGATAGTAAAAGAGGCTGGAAGCGCCAATCGAAAAGACACAGGATTGATAATCTCAGAAATCTTATAAGGACCAATAAACCGAGGCTTAAACTTAGGAGAAGAAACCTTCATAGGAACATGACGGGAAGACAACCAGACCAGATCCCCAACCTGAAGCCGGGAACCAACACACCGACGACGGTTAGCAAAACGCTGAGCCTCCTGAGACAACACCAAATTGTCCACCACATGAGCCCAAATCCGCTGCAACCTGTCAACCACCGAATCCACACCAGGACAGTCAGAAGGCACAACCTGCCCCGAAGAAAAACGAGGATGAAAACCAAAATTACAAAAGAAGGGCGAAACCAAAGTAGCCGAACTAGCCCGATTATTAAGGGCAAACTCGGCCAATGGCAAGAAATCCACCCAATCATCCTGATCAGCAGACACAAAGCATCTCAAATAAGTTTCCAAAGTCTGATTAGTTCGCTCGGTCTGGCCATTTGTCTGAGGATGAAATGCGGAAGAAAAAGACAAATCAATACCCAACCTAGCACAAAAGGCCCGCCAAAACCTAGAAACAAACTGGGAACCTCTGTCGGACACAATATTCTCCGGAATACCATGAAAACGAACCACATGCTGAAAAAACAACGGAACCAAATCTGAAGAGGAAGGCAATTTAGGCAAAGGCACCAAATGAACCATCTTAGAGAATCGGTCACAAACAACCCAGATAACCGACATCCTCTGGGAAACCGGAAGATCAGAAATAAAATCCATAGAAATATGCGTCCAGGGCCTCTCAGGAACTGGCAATGGCAAAAGCAACCCACTTGCACGGGAACAACAAGGCTTGGCCCGTGCACAAGTCCCACAGGACTGCACAAAAGAACGCACATCACGTGACAAAGAAGGCCACCAAAAGGACCTACCAACCAAATCTCTGGTACCAAAAATACCAGGATGACCAGCCAACACAGAACAATGAACCTCAGAAATCACTCTACTAGTCCATCTGTCAGGAACAAACAGTTTTCCCACTGGACAGCGGTCAGGTTTGTCAGCCTGAAATTCCTGAAGAACCCGTCGTAAATCAGGGGAAATGGCAGAAAGGACCACCCCTTCTTTCAGAATGCCGACCGGTTCAAGAACCTCAGGGGAATCAGGCAAAAAACTCCTAGAGAGGGCATCAGCCTTAATATTCTTAGAACCCGGAAGATACGAGACCACAAAATCAAAACGGGAAAAAAACAAAGACCATCGAGCCTGTCTAGGATTCAGCCGTCTGGCAGACTCGAGGTAAATCAGATTCTTATGATCGGTCAAGACCACAATACGGTGCTTAACTCCCTCAAGCCAATGTCGCCACTCCTCAAACGCCCACTTCATAGCCAACAACTCCCGATTGACGACATCATAATTGCGTTCAGCAGGCGAAAACTTACGGGAAAAGAAGGCACACGGTTTCATCAAGGAACCAACAGGATCCCTCTGGGACAAAACGGCCCCTGCGCCAATCTCAGAAGCGTCAACTTCAACCTGAAACGGAAGAGAAACATCCGGTTGACGCAACACCGGGGCAGAAGTAAATCGGCATTTAAGCTCCTGAAAGGCAGAGACAGCCGCAAAGGACCAATTAGCCACATCAGTGCCTTTCTTCGTCAAATCGGTCAAGGGTTTAACCACGCTGGAGAAGTTAGCAATGAAACGGCGATAAAAATTAGCAAAGCCCAAAAATTTCTGAAGGCTCTTCACGGATGTGGGTTGAATCCAATCATGAATGGCCTGAACCATAGCCGGATCCATCTCTATAGATGAGGGAGAAAAAATGAAGCCCAAAAAAGAAACCTTCTGCACCCCAAAGAGACACTTAGACCCCTTCACAAACAAGGCATTGTCACGAAGGATCTGAAATACCGTCCTGACCTGTTCCACATGAGACTCCCAATCATCGGAAAAAATCAAAATGTCATCCAAATATACAATCAAGAATTTATCAAGATACGTCCGGAAGATATCATGCATGAAGGACTGAAAAACAGATGGAGCATTGGAGAGCCCGAATGGCATCACAAGGTATTCAAAATGGCCTTCAGGCGTATTAAACGCAGTTTTCCTTTCATCACCCTGCTTAATCCGAACAAGATTATATGCCCCCCGAAGGTCAATCTTCGTAAACCAACTAGCCCCCTTAATCCTCGCAAACAAATTGGAAAGCAGAGGTAGAGGGTATTGAAACTTGACCGTGATCTTATTCAAAAGGCGATAATCAATACAGGGTCTCAAGGAGCCATCCTTCTTAGCAACAAAAAAAAATCCCGCTCCCAACGGTGAAGAAGATGGCCGAATATGCCCTTTCTCCAAAGACTCCTTAATATAACTCCGCATGGCGGTATTTTCAGGCACAGACAGGTTGAAAAGTCGGCCCTTAGGAAACTTACAGCCTGGAATCAAGTCAATTGCACAATCACAGTCCCTATGCGGTGGAACGGCACTGGACTTGGGCTCATCGAATACATCCTGAAAATGAGACAAAAACTCTGGAACTTCAGAAGAGGGAGAAGAGGAGATTGACATCAAAGAAACGTCATTATGAACCCCCTGACAACCCCAACTAGTCACAGACATAGACTTCCAATCCAACACAGGAATATGTACCTGCAACCACGCAAAACCCAGCACGATAGCATCATGCAAATTATGCAACACCAGAAATCGACAATCTTCCTGATGGGCTGGCGCCATGCACATGGTCACCTGTGTCCAAAACTGGGGCTTATTTTTAGCCAAAGGTGTAGCATCAATGCCCCTTAAAGGAATAGGGTTCTGCAAAGACTGCAAGGGAAAACCACAACGCCTGGCAAACTCAAAGTCCATTAAGTTCAAGGCGGCGCCTGAATCCACAAACGCCATGACAGAAAATGATGACAATGAACAGATCAAGGACACAGGTAACAGAAATTTAGGTTGTACAGTACTGATGGTAAATGAACTAGCGATCCTCTTTGAACGCTTAGGGCAGACTGAAATGACATGAGAAGCATCGCCACAATAAAAACACAACCTATTCTGACGTCTGAATTCTTGTTGTTCCGTTCTAGACAGAATCCTATCACACTGCATTGGCTCAGGCATCCGCTCCGAGGGCAACACCACAGCGCACACAGTTCTGCGCTCTCGCAAACGCCGATCAATCTGAATGGCCAGAGACATAGAATCACTCAGACCGAAAGGCGTGGGAAACCCCACCATAACATCTTTAACAGATTCAGAAAGACCCTTTCTGAAAATTGCCGCCAAAGCATCATCATTCCATTTAGTCAACACAGACCATTTTCTAAATTTCTGACAATACAATTCTGCCGCTTCTTGACCCTGAGACAGGGCCAACAAGGTCTTCTCCGCTTGATCCACAGAATTTGGTTCATCATATAATAATCCTAAAGCCTGAAAAAAGGCGTCTACATTAAGCAAGGCCGGATTCCCAGATTCCAGGGAAAATGCCCAATCCTGAGGATCGCCACGCAGCAAGGGAGATGACAATTTTAACCTGCTAAATGGAATCACCAGAGGATCGAGATCTCAAAATGTTAATATAAGTATACCTGCATCTGTGTATATTTGGGGAGTGGAGTTATTATACCTCCCCCTTGTTTTGGTGAAAGTGCTGCAACTAAGTCTGGTGGATTGTATTTAAATATCTTGGTTTCTGATCGCCTGGGGTATGTGCTCTATATCAAGTTTGGCTTTAGTGTTGGCTGTACCGTGATATATCTACCCGTTATTGTGGTTCACTATTGTAGCCCCATAGGCACCACCCTATTTACAGGATCCCCATCTTTTCGCAGGGACTCGGCCAGGGCCAAAAGGGACAGCCGCCGAGGAGCGGGGGCGCCACTTTGCGCTCAAGAGGGTGCCAACGTCCGCTGTTAGGCAGGGTGGTCCGAGTATAGACTCTGGAGGGTGTAATAGCCATTAGAGCAGGTTGAGCATACATGGTTAGGGGTTGTGTACGGTCAGACCAGGCCTTCTTTACCTGAATACTTTGGTGAATTACCATCTGGCATCGATTTGTGTGTATTTATTTATTTGGGGCCCTATGGTGTGGGCAAGTTGGGGATATCCACAGACTATAGCATCTCCCAATTAATGTAGGGTCCCATAGGGGCTTATAGGGTTAGCCGTCGAGGAGCGGGGGCGCCATATTGCGTCCAAGAGGGTGCCAACCTCCGCAGACAGGCAGGGAGCATTTTAGGGACGCGTAGAGTCTATACTCCAATATTGTGCTCCCACCCAGTGCCCTCGTATCATCGGGCCAGGTTTTTATTGACCCACTCCCACCAAGAGGGGTTTGGGTGTTGTGTCAGTTTTTATTCCTATTTTTGATTTAAATAAAGGTATTGTTAATGTTAGTTTTTGGTTATACTTTTTATTTACAGAGATAACAGATTTATATCTTTTTTTTTATGTTTGGCTACTATCACAAACTAAAAAACGTGCTTTTTTTGCAAAAACAAATTTTAGCATTGCCATATTTTGAGCTGTAATTTTTCTATATTTCTGCTGACAGAATCATGTTAAGACTTGTTTTTTGCAGGACAAATTGATGTTTTCATTCGTATCATTTACAGGCATATGAATAATTTTTATTGCTTTCTTTTCTGATCTTTGAGAAACAGAATAAACCAGCAATTCAGGAATTGTTTTTTGGGAGTTTTTTTATGCCATTCATTGTATGGTAAAAGTGATAAGGCAGCATTATTGTTCGGGTCAGTACGATTACAGTGATACCACATTTATATCTTTTTTATGTTTTGCCTCTTTTTACAAAAAAAACAAAACTATTTTATAGATAAAAATAATTGCTATATAATTAGACCTATAGCTTTTTCTATTTCTCAGCTGATGGCGCCGCATGGTGGCTTATTTTTTGCGGGATAATATGTCGCTTTCCGCTATACCATTTTTATTTCAATTTGACTTTTTGAACTCGTTTTATTCCTTTTTGTTCTGCAGTATGATGAAAAAGCATAGTTTTTGCTACATTTGTATTCATTTTTCTACGGCGTTTACTGAAGGGGTTAAATAGTGGACAGTTTTATTGGTCGGGTCGTTCTGGACTCGGCGATACCAGATATACGTACTTTTTTTGTTTCTTTTTTTTGTACATAACTATACCTAATCATTTATATATAATTTTCATATTTTTGTTTCTGTTTTTTTTATACCATATATATTTTTATAATTTTCTTTTTTTTTTCTTTTTTACTTAGTCCCTGTAAGGGACTTAAACTTTTATTAGTCTGACTGCTGATATAATGCATTGCAATTGACCAGCATTGCAATGCATTATATCGGTCAATGCTGCACTGACAGAAGCCTCTTAGACCATGCTCCTGGCTTGGTCTTACAGGTTTGCCAGAACTGGCTGACCCGGAGTTTGTCATGACAACCTCATGTTGCCATGATAATGATCGTGCCCTCGCGACGACGTTACGGGGGCGCCGATCGGGAGAGAGAGGGCGCCTCTACTATCCTCCCAAATGCAGCGATTATTTTTGATTGCAGTATTTAGGGGGTTAAACAGTTGGGGTCATGCGGATACTGCTCCCGGCAGTGATAGCCGGGTCTCAGCTATCACGCAAGATGAGCTCAAAGCGGCAATAACAGCTCCTGTGCCACTCACGATCACTATGACGTACCCACGCGTCAAATGTTGGGAACCCCTAGCCAGCCATGACGTATAGGTACGTCAAAGGTCGTGAAGGGGTTAAAAGCTCTGCACATGAAATTACCTATGGGTACATATTAAAGGTACAGTACCTGAAACAAAATAGCTCCACATTAATGACATAAACAGAGTTGGACATACTATTGATGCTACCTGTACAGTCACACAAGGGCCCAAGAAGTAAGTGGGCCATATCCATCTCCAAAGCAGTTGGAATTGTTCATTATTATGAGCTATTTTACTGCAAATGTCCCATATATTGTTCTTGCCCAGAGGCCCTCTTCTGTCTGTCCGCATCCATCTAGGCATAAAATAGAGTAATATAAAATAACATGACATTAAAAGACAAACCACCAGTTACTTCACTGACTGCACAATTCAAGGATACATACAGGACAGAATAGTCTTGAATTTTCATGGTCCCCATTTGATTGCCGCCTTACCAGTCTATATAAATAAGAGTAACCATATGGAAAGCTCTGATATTTTAGCCTTACTTATACACTCCTGGAGAGCCCCTTTTTTTGTTTTATAGCATCAGGGGCTGGCTGGCACTTTTCAGCCTGGGGGGCAATCACAAGGCAGTGGCCCTCGAGTTGCGGTGGCCCTCCTTTTCCCTGCTTACCTCTGGCCATTGCATTAAAGCAGCAGACATAACAGGCTTTAAAAACAGGCTGGTACAGAGATATGGGAACAGAACTGAGCTTGCTGCATAGATATGGGAGCAGAACCGAGCTTACTACAGAGATATGGGAGCAGAACCGAGCTTACTACAGAGATATGGGAGCAGAACCGAGCTTACTACAGAGATATTGGAGCAGAACCGAGCTTACTTCAGAGACATGGGAGCAGAACAGAGCTTCCTATAGAGATATAGGAGCAGAACAGAGCTTACTGCTGAGATATGGGAGCAGAACAGAGCTTACTACAGACATATGGGTGCAGAACGGAGCTTACTACAGACATATGGGAGCAGAACGGAGCTTACTACAGAGCAGTATAATATAGTAAAATATATAGATTAATTAGAAATGGCGACACACGCAAACGTCATCTGCATTAGTAATACATGCACCATTACATAATTAGTTGTAGGCTGGGTTCACAAGAGTGAAGTTTACATTCTGTATATGCACCACAACCTCCAGCCTCGCGGAGGGTATCCCTCCTGTAAACCCAGCCTGACGGGGACAACCCCTTATAAATGGAAGTGTGCTCCTCTAAACCATGCAATCACTGCCAATCCTCCAACCGTAAGTGGTGAATTTCCAGAGCTGGGAAATGGGATTTCAATATTAGAACACGTCAACTTTGGTTCCCGTCCCTCCTCAAGGAAGTAAGGCAGACAGGTGTGATAAGACTATTAGAAAAACTACTGCCACACACACGGCAGTACATACTGGCAGAAGTGTGAGGGCATTAGTGCCTGTGTATGGACATGTCAGAGGCTAGAGAGAAGAAAGCTTGGTCCCTCTTAGCTTCTGGCAATGTTTTACCTCAGCTCACATTTGGGCCATACCATTGTAAAACAGGTAGACACATTTACCCACTGACCCTACTATTCATAAGGAACTGCTGTCTACCCCTTAGTTGCCCACTGTATATAGTCAGTGTGGGGATGTGGGCTACAGAACAACACAGGGAGATGACACTGCTACCTGAACCCTTCAGCTGCCCCACAATATGCAGGGAGTAAAACCAGTACAAAGTATGGCAGCCTCCCTGCAGAGCTGTCCAGGGCCGGACTGGGACAAAAAAGGAGCAATGCCACACAAACCCCACCAGCCCACAGACTATAAAGGTACCTTCACACTCAGCAACTTTACAACAAGAACGACAACGATCCGTGACGTTGCAGCGTCCTGGATAGCGATCTCGTTGTGTTTGACACGCAGCAGCGATCTGGATCCCGCTGTGATATCGCTGGTCGGAGCTAGAAGTCCAGAACTTTATTTGGTCGTCAGGTCGGCGTGTATCGTCATGTTTGACATCAAAAGCAACGATGTCAGCAATGTTTTACATGGAGCTAACGACCTGTGAGAACGATAAATGAGTCGCCGTTACGTCACAGGATCGCTCCTGCATCGTTCTGGAGCTGCTGTGTTTGACGTCTCTACAGCGACCTAAACAGCGACGCTGCAGCGATCAGCTCGTTGTCTATATCGCTGCAGCGTCGCTGAGTGTGACGGTACCTTAACACTCCCCCCACACCCGATCAGTGAATTTTCCTATACTGTGTTGTGCCCTTCAACGCTCCTCTTAAAGGCGTTATTTGAAGAGCTATGTGTGAATGTCGCCACAGTGCCCACGA